>NC_057806.1:114341129-114640875 GCF_018294505.1 Triticum aestivum
GTCCCGATAAATGATGCAATTGTTCATGCACACATGGTATTTCACGTGCGGTAAATCCAGAGGACACACGATTTTCTTCGCCTCCTCCAAACTGGTCGGGCACTTGTTCCCCTTGGAAAGACGTTCGTGCCAGAATGACATGTTCTCGTCGAAGCATGCGTCGGTCATTTTGTGTTTTACCTTCATCTCCAGAGCCATGAGCGTTACTTTCAGGCGGGTATCCTCGGGCCTGCATCCTTCATACAATGGAGTAACCGCGTCTAACTCAAGTTGATCCATCTTGGCTTTCTCTCGGGCGGCAGCTCTTGCGTTATCCGTCTGCTTGAGAAGCAGCTCTTGAATATGAGGGTCCTGCACCCAGCCCATCGATGGTCCAGCATCGTCTGCTCCGCCGACATCATCATCTTCATGATCATGCCCGTCGTCTGCTCCGGCATCTTCCTCATCATCATGTCCTGCATCTTCTACATGATGACTGTGTACAGCATCACCGTCGTGATCATCTCCTGGGGATTCTTCGTCTTCTTGCCCGCCTGAGCCGCAGTGGTTGTCTTGCTGCCCTTCCTCATTTCTTGCCCGGCCCCCATGGACGACTTCGTAGTCATCTTCATCACCTTGCCACCGATAGCCATCCATGAAACCACGCAAGAGCAGGTGGTCCCGCACCTACCGGGATTTCGGGTCCGCAATAAGGCTCTTCTGCTTGCATCTTCGACACGGACATCTTATCTCCGTCTCGTTCTTTTGAAGCATCTCGGCCTTCGTGGACCTCAAAAACCTATTCACGATGCCTTCGGTCATCGTGCGGACCATGGTCGCCTGTGGGGTAGAGCAAAACGATATTTTAGAACCAAGAAAAAATTTGGCATGACTTTCCCTAAAAATAGGACCAAAAAGAATGCTTAATGCCAAAATTCTCGCCGAAACAGAAATGAATCAACATTCCGGCAAAATATTGGCAACTATCGCATTTCAAATATCGGTACACCTCCAAACACAAACACATATGCAACACCACAAACATATGCAACACCACGAACATACATAGATCTAGCTAGGCCATAAAAAGTGCATGTGCACATTGTTGTAGGGAGAACAACATAAATATAGCTTCGCCCCTTACTTACCTATCAAAACAAGGTAATTTAACCACTTAAATTGAATGAATCTATGGTGGAAATGAGGTGAAAAAGAGGAGGCACCCGAGAAAAGGAGGAGGTGGAGAGAATGAAGTGGGGAGAAAGTGAGTGTGGGTAGGAGAGGCTGTCCAAAATATCTTGTTGCTGCCCACTTACTAATGGCGCACCAACTCTAAATGCGCCATTTGTAATCCAGGTTACTAATGGCGCACCTTCTGGTGGTGCGCCATTCGTAGTTTTGCAAAAAAACATACTAATGGCGCACGGTGGAACAGTGCGCCATTAGTAGTTTTGCAAAAGAAGGAATAAAAAATATAATAAAAAAAACAACATTAGTGGCGCACTTTCCGACAGGTGCGCCATTACTAGTTACAACTAGTAATGGCGCACTGTGTCTGGATGCGCCATTAGTATGTTTGGACATGTGCACTAGTTCAAAAATAAAAATTTTGATACTAATGGCGCACCCTGGGCCTGGTGCGCCATTAGTAGTTTCAACTCTAATGGCGTATCAGAAGGTGGTGCGCCATTAGTATATACTAATGGTGCACCGCTTGTCTGGTGCGCCATTAGTGTCAATCCCATCTATAGCCCTTATTCTAGTAGTGACCGACGCAACCATGAGGCACAACCATGAGCATCGATAGGTCATCGTGGTGATGCATCATCCATTTGGCATCAAGTTTGGGTGAGGCACCTAAGAAGTTCGACAAATCCTCACTCTGGTCTGTTTCTTCTTAGTAATCAAGCTCGAGGAAGGAAGAACCACGTGGCAGAGGACAGTGAGGCGGAACAACAATGGCCATCCAATTTTGTGCAGTTCCATTAAAATTGAGGAAGACTTGCCCGGGTATGGAGACACGCATCGCTGTTTCCAAAAATATAAAAAAGGGTTAGCAGCGACATCTCAATTGTCAATAAGAATTAATGAAAAGTACACCAACAAACAGAAGCATCGTAATTATCTTGATGGAACTAAACCACGATACCCAAGAAAAAAGCATTTCTTCATTTAACCAGTGATAGTACTACCACCATATGGACAATGACCGCACAACCACCATGTACTTTTTGTCGAAACAACATGTATACCTCCACCGAGGCATAAATCAAGACGACTTTTTGTGTGGCATTTCCTCTATAATAGGAGTAGTACTAGTAGGTGATGTTGGACCAGCCGACGAACCCTAGCTACTATGCATGGGGAGCTGGGGAGTAGTTGCATAGAAGAAAACCCGCACGCAGCGACCTGGGGACCTGGACCAGTACAAGAAGTTATACCTCAGGTGGGCGAGATGTTGTTTAGGCGGGCGGGCGAGATCTGCCCACACGACGGCAGCGAACAAGGGCGCGGAGGATCTTCGTCCGCGCCAGCGCCGGCTCTGAGAGGATGGTGCGCATCGGCTTCCTCCGTCGCCTACGGCGACAATGTCAACGCTGCACCTCCTCACCTCCCGCAGCGGACGGGATTCGGCCGGATCTGTGACCACCGGTGAGCAGAGAGATAGAGTGGACACTGTCATCTTGTTTTGATATGGATAGGGTGAGAGAGCGAGACGCGAGAAACTCTATCAAACAAGAGGCTATATGTAATGACCCGACCCAAAATCGGTCAAGTCTCGGTGTAGCTGTACCATCCCAAGATCATGCTGGCACACACATTACATTGATGAAAAGATTCAAAGTTCAATCACACCTGAATTTATTACACGATTCTCATATCGAGTCTTTATTACAATAGAATAAATTTGGCCGAAGGCCAACTCATGAGAAATAAACTAAATAAGCTGCGGAAGCATAGACGAGTAGCGAGTCCATCCGACTCCACAGGGCAATCGCCAAGCGTAGATCGTAGCCTCGCTCCTCGTCGGAAAACTCCTCTGCAACATGAGACGTTGCATCTGTGTAGGTCAGCATTTAGAATATGCCAGCAAGTCATGAAGAGAGAACAACAATAAAATTTCTATCACTATATGCAATTTGGCTGTGGGGCTCTTAGTTTTATGTTGTTGCGAAAAAGCCAATTTTTCCCTATAACAGAGGACTTGCTTGCAATTACTACAAAATGTTGGTTGTTATTGAGATGGTTCCGCCAACCAATTTCTCATTCCAAATTATTAAATAACCCCTCAATTAACTTATTAAGTTCGGTGTTGAGATTTCCGAAATACTCCAATTTCGAGAGGCTCATCTATCCATAACCGGTGACATGGCTAATCGATTAGGTTGTTACTCTGCAGAGTCTTGTGCACTTTACCCGCAAGAATCGTTCCCTCCTTTATGTCCTCGCACTGCCTGGTGTTTGAAGATCGGATGAATGAAACAGGGTCTTCCGTAGAGTTTCTCTGAGCACTGCCGGTACCCATCCATGTCCTACCGTTCTTCTACATCTGCTGGCACCGTCCGTCCAGAGTCACGCCTAAGGTCAACCCAGCCAGAGCCCATAATGGCTTGCGGCCGCACATGTAAGTTTCTGGTCAAGGGGTATCCATCCGTCTCTTCGTGGCTGGGTGAAGCTTTCCGCAAGATGTCATGGCACTTCTCCCTGCATCCCGGCCATCCGCTGGTTTCTCCAGGGTGCCCGTCAACCATTCTCCACCCAGTAGTGAATTAGAAGTCCATCTTGATCTTGAAGTCATGGGGTTGTCATCATCTTGACTCTCACATCTCCCTTATGAATCTCTCAACCAACCCCGTCTACAAGCATAGCAAAATAAACTACATCGTCCCGAGCAATGGTAACAAGGGAAATTGGGTTCATCCTACCTCATGATACTACTCAAGAACATAACTTAAAATTCTCCTACTACATGCATGGTGGGGAGGAACAATTCTAATGCAACAAAATCATAGGTATTGTAAAACATGATCAAATGACTTGCCTGGCTGACAGTCTTCAAACGCTAGTGACTCGAGATAGCAAGCTTCGCACTCCAGAAATTCTATCGAGTCAAACAATAGCACAAATAGGTATTTCACTAATGACATATCAGCAAACTAATGGAAAACACACAAGCACAGAAACCAAAATCAAAGAAAACTCGAGGAAAACAAAATCAAGGTTTCCATCATATTAAGCAACAACAAAGAAATAGTTTTAACCTACTAACACTTTTTTTACAGATCCAAAACAATGCTTTTACTAACTAACATAAAGAAAACAACATACAAACTAGGTGCAAAAAGAATCAAACCAATATCTATTATAGAACTCCTGTTATACCTAAAACAAAACTAATAAGAAAATAAAATAAAACTTTTTATTTTGCTATAAATAAATGTTCACCCTGTTTAACTACAGAAACTAATCTAAAATAAATTATAACATAGGAAAAATAGAATTTAAAAAATAACTAGAACAGCAGAGAACAATAGCAACCTAAATAAACTAGAAAAGCTTGTTTTCGCATAAAAACTATTTTTAATAAAGACTATAAATTCCCAAATAAATTCCTACTGCTAGGCAAGGTCAAAACAAAGCAGTGAAAAAAAGAATCACTAAAATAAAATAATCCTAACGCAATTTATAGCAGACAATTTTTAAAAACCTAAACATGGCCGAAACTAATTTTCTGCAGCAACTATAGAAAATTTGCAAGCTAGAGCAAAAAGAATCAACTAAAAATATTAAATAACTTAAAAGACATAGATTTTACAAACTGAGTCTATTCTGTTAAAAACAAAACCGAAATTTAAAATAAAACAACTAGGCGCTAACGGGCCGAAATAGTGAGCGCTCTAAAACTAAACAGCGCCTAAGCGATTAATAGACCACTGCGTCCTCGGGTTAACAGAAATAAACTGATCGGGCCGGTCCAACTAAACCACAACTTAAAATAAACCGATCTAACCGAAACTAAACCGATCTACTAAAGAAAAACCAAACTCTTCGCGTGATCTAATCTAGTCCCTAGATTGGAAATCGGACGGTGGTGGGGAGTCCGGTGGCTTACAGCGGCGGTCGACGGCGAGGTGGGCCTGGGTGTTGGTGGCGGGGGTGCTCCGGTGGTCTGGGGCGGCGGCGGAGTCATCGCGCGGGTGCGGCAGCTCGAGGGGAGCTCGGGGATGGAGTCAATGGAGCTCGGGGACGACAGAGGCGAGTGGGACGAGCTCGGCCGGGCTCCTGGTGCTCTGCTACTCCGGCGATGGGCGGTGATGCTCGGGGCGGCGGCTTCGGTCATTCCTGGGTGATGAGAGGATGTCAAAGAGGTGCATAGCGAAGAGGGGGTTCGGGTGAAGGTTCTTAGAGGTAAGGGGAATCCTCACCGGGGTCGGTAGCGGCAGCGAACCGAGGCGGCGGCGGCGAGATGCGTTCGGATGGTGGCGGGGCTATGGTGGGTTTTGGAGTAGGGTTTTAGGGGGATTCGGAAGAGGAGATGCGTAGGTATTTATAGGACATAAGTGTGGGCAAGGGGTTGACTCAGGATGACGATCCCGAGAGGATCGCGGTGTCGGGCGCGCTCTGCGCGTGCTCCCGTGCGGCGTGTCGTGGGCGAGGGGTTAGGGATAGGGTGGGGTCCCAGGTCAGTGAGAGGGTGAGAGGAGGCGGCGAGCGATCGACCGAAGGGAAGGGTTCGGGCATCAAGCGCTGGGGCAGGCCGGCTCGGTCGCTGGTGGGCCTGGTGGGCGCCTGGTGTGCCGGGTTTTTTTATGAATAAGATAGGGAGAAAAGTAAAATATAGAGGAATCTATAATATTTTTATATAGGACATATAGATATTAAAAACATCAGCAAAATAAATGCTACAACATGAACATTTTTTTCAGAGGTGAACAGGAAACTTAAAAAAACAATTTTATTTGGAAATTCAAATAAAACTCAAATTGGAATTCGAAACTTTTGGCATTAATTTCTTCTAACATTTTGGAGTGTCATGTTAGCTCCTCTCATACTTTTGATCAAGTATTTGTCAGGGATTTTGAAATAAATTTCAATTGCCAAAATCAAATTCAAATTCAAATAAAACTCAAATGCCTCTCAATTCAAACAAAATGCATAGATGCTTAGCTAATAGTTGTAAAACATTCCAAATTGAAAATTTGGGATGTTACAAACCTACCCAGCTTAAGATGAATCTCGCCCTCGAGATTCGGGTTGGTTAGCAAATAGGTGTGGGTGGTCTTGGCGGAGATCTTCTTCTCGCTCCCAGGTGGCTTCCTCCTCAGAGTGGTGGCTCCACGGAACCTTGCTAAATTTGATGATCTTGCTGCGGGTAACTCTGTTCGTAGTCTCAAGAATTCTGACGGGTTTCTCCTCATAAGTCAGATCACTATCCAGCTGTATGGCTTCTAGGGGCACTGTGTCTCTCAGAGGAATATCGGCCATCTCGGCATGGCATTTCTTCAGCTGGGATACGTGAAAGACATCGTGAACTCTTGACAATCCTTCTGGCAATTCCAGCTTATACGCAACATCTCCTCTGCGTTCCAGGATTTTGTAGGGGCCAATAAACCTAGGTGCTAATTTTCCTTTAACCCCAAATCTCTTGATTCCACGAAGTGGGGACACACGGAGATATGCTCGGTCTCCAACTTCATACGTTATGTCCTTGCGTTTACTGTCGGCATAACTCTTCTGTCTCGACTGGGCTATCTTGAGTCTATCTCGAATCAGCTTGACTTTCTCTTCGGAGTCTCTGATAAGATCGGGACCAAAAAGTTTGCGGTCTCCAACACCATCCCACAGCAATGGTGTTCTACACCTCCTTCCGTATAGAGCTTCGAAAGGGGCCATCTTCAGACTGGTCTGATAGCTGTTGTTGTACAAGAACTATGCGTATGGCAGATTGTCATCCTAGCTAGACCCATAGTCTAGCGCACAGGCTCTCAACATGTCCTCCAGAATCTGGTTGACTCTCTCGGTCTGTCCATCTGTCTGCGGATGAAAAGTTGTACTGAACTCCAGCCTCGTACCCAAAGTTTCATGCAACTGATTCCAAAACTTTGAGGTAAATTGCGTTCCTCTATCTGACACGATACTCCTCGGAACTCCATGCAGACATACGATCCTGGTCATGTACATCTTGGCTAACTTAGCGCTGGTATATGTAGTCTTCACGGGAATGAAATGAGCTACCTTGGTCAAGCGATCAACCACTACCCGGATAGAATCATAACTAGAACGGGTCCTGGGTAATCCTGTAATAAAGTCCATTCCAAGTTTTTCCCATTTCCACTCGGGAATCGGTAGTAGTTGAAGTAACCCTGCCGGCTTTTGATGCTCCGCCTTTACTCGCTGACAAACATCGCATACTGCTATGTACTCGGCAATATCCTTCTACATACCTGTCCACCAGAAACTTTCCTTCAAGTCCAGATACATCTTGGTGTTGCCTGGGTGAATCGAGTACGGTGAGTCATGGGCCTCCTGAAGTACTAACTTCCAGACCTCTGGGTCATTAGGCACATAGATACGATCCTTGAACCATAAAGTTCCGTGTTCATCCTCACGAAAACCTTTAGCCTTTCCATTACTCATCTTTTCCTTTATCTCTGCACTTTTCCTTGTCCGTCTTCTGTGCTTCATGGATCTTTTCGGTCAGAGTGTACTGAATATCCAAGGTGGTGACAAATCCTCTTGGTACTATTTCCAATCGGAGATCTCTGAGATTGTCGGCTAAATTCTGAGGTAATCCTCCAGCTATGAGGGTGTTCACATGGCTTTTATGGCTCAAGGCATCTGCTACAACATTTGCTTTCCCTGGGTGGTAATGCAATCTCATATCATAGTCCTTGATCAATTCAAGCCATCTCCTTTGTCTGAGGTTCAACTCCTTCTGCGTGAAAATGTACTTCAAGCTCTTATGATCCGTATAAACATCACAACTATTTCCGACAAGGAAATGTCTCCACGTCTTGAGTGCGTGCACTACGGATGCTAACTCCAAATTGTGCGTGGCATAATTCATCTCATGAGGTCATAGCTGTCTGGAGGTATAAGCTACCACTTTTCCTTCCTGCATGAGCACTCTATTGGGGAATGTAGTAATTTCAAAAAAATTCTTACGCACACGCAAGATCTTGGTGATGCATAGCAACGAGAGGGGAGAGTGTGATCTATGTACCCTTGTAGATCGACAGCGGAAGCGTTAGCACGACGCGGTTGATGTAGTCGTACGTCTTCACGGCCCGACCGATCAAACACCGAAACTACGGCACCTCCGAGTTCTAGCACATGTTCAGCTCGATGACGATCCCCGGACTTCGATCCAGGAAAGTGTCGGGGAAGAGTTCCGTCAGCACGACGGAGTGGTGACGATCTTGATGTACTACCGTCGCAGGGCTTCGCATAAGCACTGCTACAATATTATCGAGGATTATGGTGGAAGGGGGCACCGCACACGGCTAAGAATATGATCACGTGGATCAACTTGTGTGTCTAGGGGTGCCCCCTTGCCACCGTATATAAAGGAGCAAGGGAGGAGGACGCCGGCCCTAGGAGGGGGCGTGCCAAGTGTGGAGTCCTACTAGGACTCCCTAGTCCTAGTAGGATTCCACCTCCCATATGGAATAGGAAAAGAGGAAGGGAAAAGGAGAAGGAAGGAAGGGGGCGCCACCCTTCCCTAGTCCAATTCGGACCAGACCAAGGGGAGGGGTGCGGCCACCCTTGAGGCCCTTTTTCTTCTTTCCCGTATGGCCCAATAAGGCCCAATACGTATTCCCGTAACTCTCCGGTACTCCAAAAAATACCCGAATCACTCGGAACCTTTCCGATGTCCGAATATAGTCGTCCAATATATCGATCTTTACGTCTCGACCATTTCGAGACTCCTCGTCATGTCCCCGATCTCATCGGGGACTCCGAACTCCTTCGGTACATCAAAACTCATAAACTCATAATATAACTGTCATTGAAACCTTAAGCGTGTGGACCCTACGGGTTCGAGAACAATGTAGACATGACCGAGACACATCTCCAGTCAATAACCAATAGCGGAACCTGGATGCTCATATTGGCTCCCACGTATTCTACGAAGATCTTTATCGGTCAGACCGCATAACAACATACGTTGTTCCCTTTGTCATCGTTATGTTACTTGCCTGAGATTCGATCGTTGGTATCTTAATACCTAGTTCAATCTCGTTACCGGCAAGTCTCTTTACTCGTTCCATAATACATCATCTCACAACTAACTTGTTAGTTGCAATGCTTGCAAGGCTTATGTGATGTGCATTACCGAGAGGGCCCAAAGATACCTCTCCGACAATCGGAGTGACAAATCCTAATCTCAAAATACGCCAACCCAACATGTACCTTTGGAGACACCTGTAGAGCTCCTTTATAATCACCCAGTTACGTTGTGACGTTTGGTAGCACACAAAGTGTCCCTCCGGCAAACGGGAGTTGCATAATCTCATAGTCATAGGAACATGTATAAGTCATGAAGAAAGCAATAGCAACATACTAAACGATCGAGTGCTAAGCTAATGGAATGGGTCATGTCAATCACATCATTCTCCTAATAATGTGATCCCGTTAATCAAATGACAACACATGTCTATGGTTGGGAAACATAACCATCTTTGATTAATGTCTATAGATCTTGTTAACCAACATGTCTATAGATCTTGATGCTTAATATGTAAGCAGCTTCACTGAGGTCTTTCTTTGAAAAACTTCTTTGAGAACACTCCTTTATGCTTTGCAGAATAATTCTACATTATTTCCGATCAACAATATGTCATTCACATATACTTATCAGAAATGTTGTAGTGCTCCCACTCACTTTCTTGTAAATACAGGCTTCACCGCAAGTCTGTATAAAACTATATGCTTTGATCATCTCATCAAAGCGCATATTCCAACTCCGAGATGCTTGCACCAGTCCATAGATGGATCGCTGGAGCTTGCACATTTTGTTAGCACCTTTAGGATTGACAAAACCTTCTGGTTGTATCATATACAACTCTTCTTTAATAAATCCATTAAAGAATGCATTTTTGTTTATCCATTTGCCGGATTTCATAAAATGCGGCAATTGCTAACATGATTCGGATAGATTTAAGCATAGATACGAGTGAGAAACTCTCATCATAGTCAACACCTTGAACTTGTCGAAAACCTTTTTGCGAAAATTCTAGCTTTGTAGATAGTAACACTACTATCAGCGTCCGTCTTCCTCTTGAAGATCCACTTAATCTCAATGGCTCGCCGATCATTGGGCAAGTCAATCAAAGTCCATATTTGTTCTCATACATGGATCTCATCTTAGATTTCATGGCCTCAAGCCATTTCGCGGAATCTCGGCTCATCATCGCTTCCTCATAGTTCGTAGGCTCGTCATGGTCAAGTAACATGACCTCCAGAACTGGATTACCCTACCACTCTGGTGTGGATCTCACTCTAGTTTACCTACGAGGTTCGGTAGTAACTTGATCTGAAGTTACATGATCATCATCATTAGCTTCCTCACTAATCGGTCTAGTAGTCACAGGAACAGATTTCTGTGATGAACTACTTTCCAATAAGGGAGTAGGTACAGTTACCTCATCAAGTTCTACTTTCCTCCCACTCACTTCTTTCGAGAGAAACTCCTTCTCTAGAAAGGATCCATTCTCAGCAATGAATAATTTGCCTTCAGATCTGTGATAGAAGGTGTACCCAACAGTCTCCTTTGGGTATCCTATGAAGACATATTTCTCCGATTTGGTTTCGAGCTTATCAGGATGAAACTTTTTCATATAAGCATCACAACCCCAAACTTTAAGAAACGACAACTTTGGTTTCTTGCCAAACCACAATTCAGATTGTGTCATCTCAACGGACATAGATGGTGCTCTTTTAAACGTGAATGCAGTTGTCTTTAATTCATAACCCCAAAATGATAGTGGTAGATCGGTAAGAGACATCATAGATCGCACCATATCTAATAAAGTACGGTTATGATGTTCGGACACACCATTATGCTGTGGTGTTCCAGGTGGCGTGAGTAGTGAAACTATTTCACATTGTTTTAACTGAAGGCCAAACTCGTAACTCAAATATTTTACCTCTGCGATCATATCGTAGAAACTTTTATTTTCTTGTTACGATGATTCTCCACTTCACTCTGAAATTCTTTGAACTTTTCAAATATTTCAGACTTGTGTTTTATTAAGTAGATATACCCATATCTGCTCAAATCATCTGTGAAGGTCAGAAAATAATGATACCCGCCACGAGCCTTAACACTCATCGGATCTCATACATCAGTATGTATTATTTCCAATAAGTCAGTTGCTCGCTCCATAGTTCCGGAGAACGGCGTTTTAGTCATCTTGCCCATGAGGCATGGTTCGCAAGCATCAACTGATTCATAATCAAGCGATTCCAAAAACCCATCAGCATGGAGTTTCTTCATGCGCTTTACACCAATATGACCTAAACGGCAGTGCCACAAATAAGTTGCACTATCATTATTAACTTTGCATCTTTTGGTTTCAATATTATGATTATGTGTATCACTACGATCGAGATCCAACGAACTATTTTCATTGGGTGTGTAACCATATAAGGTTTTATTCATGTAAACAGAACAACAATTTATTCTCTTACTTAAATGAATAACCGTATTACAATAAACATGATCAAATCATATTCATGCTCAACGCAAACACCAAATAATACGTATTCAGGTTCAACACTAATCCCGAAAGTATAGGGTGTGTGCGATGATGATCATATCAATCTTGGAACCACTTCCAACACACATCGTCACTTCACCCTTAACTAGTCTCTGTTTATTCTGCAACTCCCGTTTCGAGTTACTAACCTTAGCAACTGAACTAGTATCTGTCGGTGTACTAGAGTAGGGGTACCCTAGTATCCCAAACTTGTGCACGGGCAGTCGCAGCATCCCGCGGCAAGGCTTGTCGGGTGACCGCCAAGGTCCTCCGTGGTTCCTTTGGAGCCATTCAAGAACAAAGTATCCAAGCCAAGGAGACAAGACCCCAGCAAGAGGAGCTTGCCGGGAAGGCCAACCAAGGCACCTCAAGACCCCGGCAAGAGGAGCTTGCCGGGAAGGCCAACCAAGGCACCTCAAGACCCCGGCAAGAGGAGCTTGCTGGGAAGGCCAACCAAGGCACCTCAAGGAACTTGGCGCGACGCGCCACGCGTCCCGGCAAGGCCCGGTGAGAGACAAGCTCCCGGACGCGACAAGACAACAACCGCGGCAAGGCACTTGCCGCGGCAAACCACCACTCTGTGCCCGCGCTCCAGCACATCCACCAACGTGTCGCTCTGGGACCCTTCCGGGCGTACGTGGCGGGAGGCTGTGCAGCCAGGGGTGCGCGGTGGCAAGCGGCGCTGACAAGATTGCCATCGTGGCAAGCAGTGGCGTCCCTGGCGGTCCCTTTTGCACTGTTTAGGTGACACAGACGGGCATTTAATGCCCTTGTCCCCTGCTGTCAGGGTTAGGTATGATACACTGTAGCAGGTAGCTGTACCTACCGCAGCACCTTTCCATTTTTACCCTTGCCTACGTTGCCACCTGTCGGTGACCCTTGAGCATATAAAAGGAGGCCCAAGCGCAACGTAGAGGGGGTTAGCTGGTTCAGAGAAGGAGAACACTCACACTCGGCCTCGTCAGCTGCTGGAGTGTACTGTAGCACTCCGCGCTCCCGAGCAAGAACTCAATACAAACCACAAAGCAGGAGTAGGGTTTTACGCATCCGTGCGGCTCGAACCTGGGTAAACTGCTCGTGTGCTTCGCCTCGATCCGCTCTTCGTGCGACCTCCGCCCCCGCCGAACCAAAAGGGACTCGGTCCGCCGGTCCCATAGGTGCTCGTGGATCAGAACCCCGGCATCTTTGGCGCGCCAGGTAGGGGGCGTCGAGGTTATGTGAACCAGATCCGGCGTTCACCCGAGCCAGATCTTCATCATCTTCATCGACATGCCGCCGAAGAAGAAGGCTTCGGAGGCGGCTACTCCGTCCGCGCCGAACCCATCACCGCCGGAGCAAACGGCTGATGGGGCGGACGCCGGCGGAAGAACGGGCGTCGGCGAGGGAGCTCACGGTGCTGCCAGGTCCAAGGACAAGGCTGCGCCGCCCATCAGCGGCGTAGCCGGCTCCCACAACGATCGGGCGCACTCCAAGACCTCGGCGTCCGTACATGCACCGCGCCCATCTCAGGAGGCTTGAGACCGGCAGCGTCATGGTACTCACGGTACCATGCGTTTGCTGGACCAAGATCGAGCTGGTGGATCTCGGAGTGCTCAAGACCAACATGCACGCCAACATGATGGCACGAGCGAGGCACGGTCGCCTGGACGGGATACTGCTCCTTCTAACATAGTTAGAAGTCCGAGCATATCCCACTCCTCGCACTGTTCGCCACCGCCACCCGCCACTCCAGCAGAAGCTTTGGCGCGAGCTCAACTGCTCCTGGACTACCCTCCAACGGCGGACAAGATCGACGACTGGAGGGCCACCATTCAGAGTCTCATCGGCTTCGCCAACGGCGACGCCCAACGGCAGCCGAGCACGTCGCAGCCGCGGCAAGTCAGCCAGGCACGAGCCGGTGGCGACAAGACCGGTGGGGGTGCAACCACTGTGCACTCTCCACCCCGAAGGCCAAGATCGCCGACTCGCCGGATCCACCTCGACAGCGACTCCACCGCGTCATCAGATCCACGAGCTCGTCGCGATCAGCGCCAAGTTCTTCACGAACGACAGCAAGAAGACGCTCATACTCGCATCGAGCGCCGAAGAGAAGCGCGATGTCAATCAGACCAGCGCGTTGGGCCTTCTGTCGACATGCATGCGCCAGGGGAACCAGGCGACTTGCCGTACGCGGTAGGTTGCCCTGCGTTTACTCGTGAGCTGCGGCAAGTCCAGTGGCCCAGCATGAAGAATTTCAAGCCAGGCGTACCAGAGAAGTACGACGACAAGTCGCATCCGTCGGAGTTCCTCAGCATCTACACCATCGCGGTGCAGGCTGCCGGGGGGCGAGACGACAAGATCCTTGCCAACTACTTCCCGCTGGTGCTCAAGCCCAATGTCAGGTCCTGGCTCATGCACTTGCCGGACAACTCCATATCCTCCTGGGCAGACCTATGCCATCAGTTTGTCGGCGCCTTTACAGGCGGCCACAAACCTCATGGCCAAGAAAGTGACCTTCATCTGCTCGCCCAGAAGGAAGGAGAGCCTCTGCGCAAGTACATTCAGAGATTCAGCCGTGTACAGCACAACATCCCAGATGTCCACCCCGCCGCGGTCATCAGCGCGTTCCATCAGAACGTGCGTAACCGCACGATGCGGGAGGAGATGGCGATGTGCAAGATCAGAGACGTCAGTGAACTGTATCCCCTGGCCGACAAGTGTGCACATGCTGAAGAAGGGAGGAAACTCCCTGGACAGAATACAAGAGCAGAAGGATCTGACAGCGAATATGCTGCCCCGGCAAAGAAAAACCGGCGGCGGAACAACAGGAAGAAGAAAGGCAAATATGTGCTAGTCGTTGATCAGTCCGGCAACGAAGGTGGCGCCAATAAAGCCAAAGTTGGTAGCTCCGGCAAGGAGATTGCCGCATGCACCAACTGCCAGGCTGTGGCGGTCGCCGACAAGCAGGACGACTCCGACAAGCAATACTGCAAGATCCACCGCACCAAAGGCCATGACCTCCAGAGCTGCAAGAAGGTCGAGCAGCTTGTCCAGCAGCAAAAAGGTGAATACGAGCGACGCGACAAGGAGAGGGCCCAAGAAGGCGCTGGAGAATCAGGCAAGAAACGCGCCGGCCGCGGAGGATGCCGCGGCAAAGCCAAGTAGCGGCAAGGAGACAAACCTCCCCGCGGCCGCGACAAGGATGAAGATGACGACGACGACGAAGACATGGATGATGTCGGGACCAGTGAGCAGGAGTTCCAAAAAGCCACAGAGGTCTTGTGCGTTGACGGCGGTGCTTCTCTGCATACTTCACACCGCTAACTCAAGCAATGGGTGCGGGAAGTCAATGCAGCAGAACCGCCTGTCGAGTCACGCAAGCTTCTGAAATGGTCCAGCACGCCTATCATCTTTGATATTGAGGACCACCCTGATCGCACAACTGCGGTCGGGTGCTTGCCGATGTTGGTTTCACCAACTATCCGCAACCTCAAGGTCACTAAGATGCTAGTTGACGGCGGGGCCGGCTTGAACCTGATCTCCTCCGCTGTACTCCAGAAACTCCAGATCCCTGACAGCGAGCTTGAAGAGACCGGCACATTCCAAGGAATCAACCCGGGAAGGAGCAAGCCGAACGGGAAGGTCACGTTGCCAGTAACATTTGGCAACGAGGTGAACTTCAGGACTGAGAGGGTAACTTTTGACGTTGCCGATTTTCCATTGCCTTACAATGGGATACTCGGCCGTCCAGCGCTCGCCAAGTTCATGGCAGCCTCTCACTACGCATACAACATGCTGAAGATGCCAGGCCCGATAAGCGTCATCTCTGTCCCTGGCGACAAGAAGGATGCTCTTATCTGCGCCGACAAGATCTACCGAGAAGCGGCAGCCGCAACAGATCTCAAGTCACTTGCCGTTGAAGCTCTCGGGGGGAAGAAGAAGACCAAGTCCGGCAAGAGTTCTGGTGCCCACTCCGGCAAGCGCACCTCTTCGGAGTGCTGCGCTGCTGTCGAGGACGCACCATCGAGCTCCACCGGCAAGTGTAAGAAGACGATGGCAGCTCCGCCAGAGACGAAGAAGGTGTCCGCCAAGGAGGACGGCACTGGTGGTACCTTCACCATCAGTGCCACTCTCGACCCTAAATAGGAAAGCGTGCTCATTGCTTTCCTGCGGGCGAATGTTGACGTGTTTGCGTGGCAACCGTTTGACATCCCCGGTGTTCCCAGGAAAGTAATTGAGCACCATCTTGCTGTTTGTCCTCATGCACGGCCCGTCAAGCAGAAGGTCAGGAAGCAAGCAGTGGAGCGCCAAGAATTCATCGCAGAAGAGATCAAGAAGTTGGAAGCAGCAGGCCTTGTCAGAGGAGTGCTCCATCCTACGTGGTTGGCCAATCCTATAGTCGTGCGCAAGGCAAATGGGAAATGGAGACTTTGTATTGACTTCACCGATATTAACAAAGCTTGTCCCAAAGACCCATTTCCTTTGCCGCGCATTGACCAGATTGTTGACTCCACGGCCGGATGTGATTTTCTTTCATTTCTTGACGCATACTCAGGATACCATCAGATCTTCATGGCAGAAGAGGATGAGGAGAAAACCACATTCATCACTCCATGTGGCACGTACTGTTTTATACGGATGCCTTTCGGTTTGAAAAATGCTGGTTCAACGTTTGCAAGAGTAGTTCATGTCGCTCTGGAGCCACAAATGCACAGAAATGTAGAAGCCTACATGGATGACATAGTGGTCAAGAGCAAGAACAAGGCAACTTTAATTCAAGATTTAGATGAGACCTTTGCAAATCTGCGCAAGATCAGCCTCAAGCTCAACCCCGAGAAGTGTGTGTTTGGAGTCCCCTCCGGCAAGCTTCTCGGGTTCTTCGTGTCTCAGCGGGGAATCGAAGCCAATCCCGACAAGATCAAGGCCATTGAGGAGATTGAAGCACCAAAACGCATCAAGGATGTACGAAGACTTGCCGATTGCTTGGCTGCTCTCAGCAGGTTTATCTCTAGGTCTGCTGAGCGCGCCCTGCCATTTTTCAAAATATTGAAAAAGGCAGGTCCAATGAAATAGACTCCGAAAGCGGAGGCTGCGCTGCAAAACTTGAAGAGATACCTGTCCTCCACTCCAATTCTTGTCGCACCTAAGCCACAAGAGAAATTGCTGCTGTATATAGCGGCAACCAATCAAGTGGTTAGTGCTGCGTTAGTAGCAGAGAGGGAGGCAGATGACGAGCCAGCAACTTCGGCAGGTGCATCCAGCGACAAGCAGGGGGCTTCCCCGACAAGCTCTGGTCCCGACAAGGATGGATCTGCGCAGACGCGCGAGGAGATACAGAAGAGAATGGTGCAGCGCCTAGTTTACTTTGTCAGTTCCCTTCTACAGGGGGCTAGGTCAAGGTACTCTGGTGTGCAGAAATTGCTTTTCGGCCTTCTCATGGCCTCGAGAAAGCTGCGCCATTACTTCCAAGCACATGAAATCACAGTTATCACTCGATTTCCGCTGAAGAGAATACTACAGAATCCAGAAGCGACAGGCAGGATTGTTGAGTGGGCACTGGAACTGTCAAGCTTTGGCCTCAAATTTGAAAGTACTTCAACTATCCAAAGCAGAGCATTGGCAGAATTCATAGCAGAATGGACGCCAACACCAGATGAAGAAATTCCAGAAACGAGCATCCCCATCAAAGAAGCAAGCAAAGAGTGGCTGATGTACTTTGATGGTGCCTTTTCGCTGCAAGGCGCCGGCGCTGGTGTGCTGCTTGTCGCACCCACCGGAGAGGACCTCAAGTACGTAGTCCAGATGCACTTTCCCAAGGAGCAAGCAACAAACAATACTGCAGAGTATGAAGGCTTGCTTGCCGGTCTCAGGATCGTGGCAGACCTTGGGATTAAGAAGCTCATTGTCAGGGGTGACTCGCAGCTTGTCGTCAGGCAAGTGAACAAGAGCTATCAGAGTCCGTTGATGGAAGCTTACATCGACGAAGTGAGAAAGCTAGAAGAGCACTTTGACGGCCTACAGATGGAGCATGTTCCAAGAGCTCAGAACGCCATTGCCGATGGCCTGTCAAAGTGTGCCGCACTTATGTTACCTGTGGAACCAGGGATTTTTGTGCTCAAGCTGACTCAACCGTCTTTAACGCCATCAACTGGACAGAGCAAGAAGAGGAAGTTGATTTCTGGTGACTATTTGCCGGCAGAGCTCCCCGAAGCCGCCGCCAAGAAGGTCCCCAAGATCAACGCCAAGAGCGCTGAGGAGCAGTCTGCTCCGGCAAGCCCCAGGGTTTGTTCCGTTGAAGCAGAAGCTCCCGACAAGTTTTGCTCCGGCACACTTGCCGGGGAACGTCAAGCTCCGGCAGAGCCGCAGGTTCTCGCCGTAGAAGCGGACGTTCCCGCAGCAACAGATTCGCCTTGCACTAAGGAGCAGTCTGCTCCGGCAAGCCCCAGGGTTTGTTCCATCGAAGCAGAAGCTCCCGACAAGTTCTGCTCCGGCAAGCTTGCCGGGGAACGTCAAGTTCCGGCAGAGCCGCAGGTTCTTGCCATAGAAGCGGATGTTCCCGCAGCAGCAGATTCGCCTTCAGTCTTTGTTGTCGAGCCACAAGCTCCAGCATGGGCGCAGCAGATTGTCCGTTTCCTTCAGACAGGAGAACTTCCCGAAGAGCAAGAAGAAGTGGAAAGAGTAGCCCGGCAGTCAAGTATGTACCAGTTTGTCGACATGACACTGTACAGAAGAAGACTCAACGGTGTGAAATTGAAGTGTATTCCCCGGGAAGACAGACAAAAGCTGTTGGCAGAGATACATGGAGGCATATGTGGTCACCACATTGGCGCAAGAGCGCTTGCCGGCAAAGCATTCCGGCAAGGTTTCTTTTGGCCGACAGCCCTCCAGGATGCAACTGCACAAGTAACCAAGTGTGAAGCGTGCCAGTTCCATTCCAAGCAGATACATCAACCAGCTCAAGCTCTCCAGACGATCCCTTTATCCTTGCCATTTTCGGTCTGGGGGCTCGACATCCCCGGCCCCTTTCCCCGAGCAGTCGGGGGCTTTGAGTACTTGTACGTGGCAATCGACAAGTTCACAAAGTGGCCGGAAGTGGAACCAGTGAGGAAGGTGACAGCACAGTCAGCAGTCAAGTTCTTCAGGTCGATTGTTTGCCGCTTCGGAATCCCTAACAGGATAATCACCGACAACGGCACGCAGTTCACGAGCCGCACCTTCATGCAATACGTCCAAGATCTTGGCGCCAAGGTCTGCTTCACTTCTGTTGCTCACCCGAGAAGCAACGGTCAAGCGGAGAGGGCAAATGCTGAAGTGCTGCGTGGGCTCAAGACCAGAACTTTTGACAGGCTGCACAAGTGCGGAAGAAACTGGATCGAGGAGCTGCCGGTGGTTCTTTGGTCGATCAGGACGACGCCAAATCGAGCCACTGGCCAGACACCTTTCGCTCTAGTCTATGGAGCAGAGGCAGTTATCCCCACGGAACTCGTATACGGGTCACCTCGAGTGCTCGCTTATGATGAGCTTGAGCAAGAGCAGCTGCGACAAGATGACGCGCTACTCCTTGAGGAAGACCGTCTTCGGGCTGCTGTACGAGCTGCTCGCTACCAGCAAGCTTTGCGCCGCTACCATAGCCGCAAAGTTAACGCCAGAAGTCTCGAGGAAGGTGACCTTGTTCTTCGGCGTGTACAGTCCGCCAAGAATTCCAACAAGTTGACACCGAAGTGGGAAGGCCCTTACCGGGTGAAACGAGTCACTAGGCCTGGCGCTGTCCGCCTTGAGACCGAAGACGCCATTCCGGTGAGCAACTCCTAGAACATTGAGCATCTTCGTAAGTTTTACCTGTAAGGCGCGGCTGCCGGAACCTGTTCCGGCAACCACCTTTTGTACAAGTCTTGCCGCTGTTGCATGTAATCCTTTGTACAAAGCCGGGCGCAGACCCCGTGCATAAGTAAAGCTCATGTGCTCCGCACATCTTGTCAATTTCATACTTTCTATTTATTGCATATGTGATCTGACACTTTGTGCAGCACCTACTCCCCGGTAAGCAATAACGAGCCGTAAGGCTCCATATCTTTATTTTCTCTTCTTTCTTTTTTCTCAAGGAAAGGAAGGTTCCGTCGCCCACAAGTTTGTCGGGGAGGAAAGTAGAAGATAATGGTATGGACCAGGCGTCGTTCAAGAAAGTTTCGCCTTACCGGGAAACAAACAACAGAAAAGCTAAGTGGCCAAAGTTTGAGCAATCAGATTTTTAAAATTTTTAAGTTATCTCCCTTGAACGACCGCACTTTGTATGGAAAACCTGTGCGCGGAGGAACCAACTCATAGCTAGTTGCGCCCTTACCTTGTGTCGAGTCCGCTCAACAACTTAAGTGAGCTGCGACTAGTTGCGACAAGGTTTCTTGTCGGTAGCGGCACCGCCAGCAGGCTGCTGACGTCCCGCACTCAGCGCTCGCGGCTCAGGTGCCTGCACCGGCAAGTTCCCTAAAAGCGTAGGGTAAAAAACATACAAAGGGAGGAATCAAGTAAAGGGAATAACATTGCAATCATTGCCCAAAATGAAGTTATATTACAAAGATAGCTTGTCGCGGCTCTAACAGATTGTTTTCATAACATGACAAACAGCAACAAGAAAAGAAGAAGCGGGCGGCCTAGTCTACGCGAGCGCCCTCGATCCTCTTGATCCCGCTCACCTTGTCCACAATGGGTGCGACAAGGACCTTGAGCGCCTCCAGATCAGCATCCGGCGGCAGGGTCTTGAGGACGTTGGTGAGGTTGAGGCCCGGATTGCGAAAGGCCACCTTCACCAACACTTTCTGAAGAGCTCCCGCGCAGATCTTGCGCGACTCGTCGGCCAGCTGCTTTGGGATCCTCTCTCGGAGTCACTGGAGGGCCGTCGCCACGCCCTTGAAGAACAAGACAAGTTTGGCGCTGGGTTGGAGGTTCTTGTCGAAAGGATACCCGAGATCCTCCATCCCCAGCTGCGCTAGCTCCCTGTCAATGTCTGTGGCAGCAATCACAAGACTCTCCGTCCAGTGCTCCACGGTCTCCCTGAAAGCGTTCTGGGCGGCGGCAGCACTCTCTAGCAGCGCCTTGTCGGCCTTGATTTCCTCCTTCAAGGCGGCCTCCTGCTTCTTGGCGCTGTCCAGAGTCTTGGTCAAAGTGGTTAGCTTCAACTCAAGATCCACGTTGGAGACCTTGGCGGCGCTGAGCTCTTTGCCCTTCTCGGCGAGATCGGCCTCCAGCTGCGCCACCTTCGTCTCCAGCTTCCCCTTGGCGGCCTCAGCGGCTGCGGCAGCATCCTCCGCTTGCTTGAGGGCTCCGCCAAGCTTCTCCTCGCGCACGGCAAGCTCCTCCTCGTGGGCGTCAAGATTGACCTTCTGCTGCGCCAGCTCGCCCTCCTCCACGGATAGCTTCACAGCGGCAAGCCGTTGTTGCTCTTCGACTTCAGCTTTCTCGAGGAGGAAGGCCTTCTGCGTTTCATCGAGTTGCTCCCGCTCCTCTGCCAAGGACCGACGAGCTTCCTGATGGAAGCCCCGGAGCTCCTCCGCACGCTTCTCGATGTCTGCTCCCGCCTTCGCGACAAGCGCCTCGCGGGACTCCAGCTTGGCTTGCCGCGCGCGGTAGAGCGACACCAGCTTCCGCAGCAGCCGCTCCTCCTCAGGCTCGTTGCTGCTGCTGCTTGGCGCGTCAACCACCATCAACCCAGCGGAGGCGAGCACTTCCCCGTCGAAGATCTCTCCCTCGACCGGCGCCCTGGAGCTTGACGCCCAGGGGAGGTTGATGAAGACGTTGTCGCCGGCCTTCAAATAGACGCCTGGCTGGGGCTCCTCGGAGCTTGGCGCTGCGGCATCGGCGGACGGGTCGGCGGTCGGCGTAGCGCCTGGCGCTCCTGCGGCCTCGGGGCCGTCAGTACGATCGCCAGACCCCTCGCCAGTTGCTGCGGTGGCAGCCTTGGCAGCCTCGGCGCCGGCGGGATCGTCAGCGCCGGCTGCTCCTTCGGCAGCAACCTCGGTCTCCATCTGCTCCATAGCGGATGGGTCTGACAGCCGGAAAAGGGAGAAGAGTCAAGCAAAATCCAATCAAAACCCAAGAAGAAGATCAAAAGAAGAAGAACCCAAGGGAAATCTTGCGGCGGAAGGATTACCTGTCCCGGGTTCTGCAGTCACAGTCTCTGCCGTCGGGGTGCCGCTAGTGTTGTCCCTTGCCGGAGACTTCTCCCTTACCGGAAAGCTCTCCCTTGCCGGAGGACTCTCCCTTGGCTCCTGGTGGGGCTGCTCTTCTTCTACACAAACCAACAAACATATATCAGCAAAGACAGAGTATCCATGCGCACCTCACAGCGGATAGCAAATCATATACTTACGCTGGGGGCTGCTCTGGAGGAAAGTTGCCGGGTCCGGCAAGGTTGTCCCGGGCGCACCCCCTGCTGTCGCAGTGGGCTCGTCCTCGATGACGATCACCGGGACCTTGGCTCTCTTTGCTGCTCTCTGGGCCAGAGTCCTAAAAAGGAACAAGTTCAGAGTAAAGCAAATGAGATACAAGACAAGACAACAAGGATTGAAGAACTACAAGTACAACAAGGGAATCTTACTCTTCTTCTTCTTCCTCCTCGGAGCTGAACGCGGAGAAGTCGAAGTCCAGCTCACGCCCGGCGCGGGGAGATGGAGGAGTAGTTTCCCTTGGCCGCTTGGCGGCAACGGTGGTGATGGTCTGAGACGACCCCGCTCCGGTTGCCGTCGCGGCGTGAGAAGCGATAGGAGCAGAAGCGGTGGTCCGGCTAGACCCCGCTCCAGTTGTCGTCGCAGCATGAGGTGCTCCCGCGGCAACGGTGTTTGCCGCGGTAGAGCGTGTCACGCGGCGCGGCGACTATTGGCACGCCTGCCGCTCCGCTATGACGTTGGCCTTGCGGAGACGCCTTCTTGGTGGGGATAGAGGCTCTGCTTGCGGCGAGCTGCCCGAAGATGAAGATGAAGAGGAGTTGATGTCCAGCGAGCCGCTCGTATCCTTGGCAGGCTCGCTCTGCTCGACGCCATGCCCGGCAAGCCTTTCTGCCCGGCAAGCTCTTTCTCGCTGGCGGGCTCCCCTCGCTCGGCACGGCTTGCCGCCTCTGCTGCATCTGCCTCCTCCATGGTGAATCCAAATTCGCCCGCGGCTGCGGCTGCCGTCGCCTCTTCCAGCCTAGTGGTGATGCGTGTCATCTCCGCATCGGTGGTGTCGCGGGTGAGGCTATCCTTTTCGTCGGAGCGGATCGGCACTTCTACCAAGCCATCGAAGAACTCCTGCATGACGTCGTCCGCAGGCTCTTGCCAAGTTGGGACAATTCCATGCGAGTCGCACAACGGCATCATTGCACGGATGCGGTCGAGCGCAGAGTTGTTGCACAGCGGAAGGACGCCCCCCGGCAACCTGAAAAGCTCCTGGAGCATCGCGTTGAGCTCCAGAACAGTGAAGTTGAAGTTGAGGCCTGGCCGCAGCCTCATGATATCCGCCGCGTTCTTGAACTCCCAGGCAGGTCTCCCCCGTTCCTGCAGGGGGGCGATGTGGCGGCGAAGAAAATCTGCGCCAACAGCGCCTACAGTGAGCCCGGCAAGCCTGAGGCGCAGGATCCGGGTGACAGCAATCTTCAGCCTGTCGTCTTCCGGGGCCACGTCACTCCAATTGCTGCCGCGTGCTACTGGGGTTTGGCGCCGGGTGGTGAATGGCTGCGGGTTCTCCTCGTCAATCCAGCACCAGTCTGCTCTCCACTCCTCCCACTTGCCGCGGAATTCTCCCTCCAGATAAGTTTCCTTCTTGCCGGCCCTTGAGATCCAGGCGATTCCGCCGGATAAAGGCTCTCCTCTCTCTACTCGGGGTATAAAGAAGTGGCAAAAGAGGGCTACATTGGGATGGACTCCGACAAAGTTTTCGCAGAGATGTGCGAAAACTACCATGGTCAGAACGGCATTGGGGGTGAAGTCAAGGAGGTGGAATCTGTAGGTATTCATGATATCGCAAAAGAACTCAGAGAAGGGCGGGCAGAGCCCGCAGTAGAAGAACAAGGCGAAGAATGGGTATCCGTTTGGGGCCTTCTTCCAAGCGGCAGCGGGGAGTACCTTCGTGCGCGGATGCGCGCGCGTCTCCTTCGACCAGAAGAGGTAGTAGTTCTCCCTCAGCTCCTTCGCGGCAAGCTTGGGGGGGAAGACGGCCCGCTCCTTCCGCAGCGCCGCGAGCCGCTGCGCCTCGGTCGACTTCACGACCTTCCCCTTGTCGGCTTTTGGAGCCATGGCGGAAGTGGTGGAGGAGGTCGACGGTGTTGGTGGTGCTGGTGGCGATGGGGGGCGGAGCGCTGCTCTCTCACAGCTTTGGGAAGGCGAGGGAGCGGCGGAGATTTCCGAGATTGGAGCAGCAACGGGCGAATGGGCGAACTTCCCCTATTTCCCCTGCTTATAAAGAGGGAGGGGGTGGACGTGCCGCATTTCCGAATAAAGAAACCACCCACGATCTCTCCCACGACGCCGCATTCAACGCGTGCCGTTCAGGGAGGGCGCGGTGGATACGAGGAGAGATACAGCGTAACCTAGGTCACGCGTGCCCGTGCCCTGTTTTGGGCCTGGCCCAACAACGCTCGGCACCGTGTATGGCCCAGGCCCGGGGGCTCCTGTCGGTGTACTAGAGTAAGGGTACCATAGTATCTCGAACTTGTGCACGGGCAGTCGCAGCATCCCGCGGCAAGGCTTGCCGGGTGACCGCCAAGGTCCTCCGTGGTTCCTTTGGAGCCATTCAAGAACAAAGTATCCAAGCCAAGGAGACAAGACCCCGGCAAGAGGAGCTTGCCGGGAAGGCCAACCAAGGCACCTCAAGACCCCGGCAAGAGGAGCTTGCCGGGAAGGCCAACCAAGGCACCTCAAGACCCCGGCAAGAGGAGCTTGCCGGGAAGGCCAACCAAGGCACCTCAAGGAACTTGCGGCGACGCGCCACGCGTCCCAGCAAGGCCCGGTGAGCAACAAGCTCCCGGACGCGACAAGACAACAACCGCGGCAAGGCACTTGCCGCAGAAAGCCACCACTCTGTGCCCGCGATCCAGGACATCCACCAACGTGTCGCTCTGGGACCCTTCCGGGCGTACGTGGCGGGAGGCTGTGCAGCCAGGGGTGCGCGGTGGCAAGCGGCGCTGACAAGATTGCCATCGTGGCAAGCGGTGGCATCCCTGGCGGTCCCTTTTGCACTGTTTAGGCGACACAGACGGGCATTTAATGCCCTTGTCCCCTGCCGTCAGGGTTAGGTATGATACACTGTAGCAGGTAGTTGTACCTACCGCAGCACCTTTCCATTTTTACCCTTGCCTACGTTGCCACATGTCGGTGACCCCTTGAGCATATAAAAGGAGGCCCAAGCGCAACGTAGAGGGGGTTAGCTGGTTCAGAGAAGGAGAACACTCACGCTCGGTCTTGTTAGCTGCTGGAGTGTATTGTATCACTCCGCGCTCCCAAGCAAGAACTCAATACAAACCACAAAGCAGGAGTAGGGTTTTCGTGCTTTGCCTCGATCCGCTCGTGTGCTTCGCCTCGATCCGCTCTTCGTGCGACCTCCGCCCCCGCCGAACCGAAAGGGACTCGGTCCGCCGGTCCCATAGGTGCTCGTGGATCAGAACCCCGGCAGTATCAAATACTGAGGGGTTGCTATAAACACTAGTAAAGTACACATCAATAACATGTATATCAAATATACTTATGTTCACTTTGCCATCCTTCTTATCTGCCAATCACTTGGGGTAGTTCCGCTTCTAGTGACCAGTCCCTTTGTAGTAGAAACACTTAGTCTCAGGCTTAGGACCAAACTTGGGCTTCTTCACTTGAGCAGCAACTTGCTTGTTGTTCTTCTTGAAGTTCCCCTTCTTCCCTCTGCCCTTTTCTTGAAACTAGTGGTCTTGTCTACCATCAACACTTGATGTTTTTCTCGATTTCTACCTTCGTCAATTTCCGCATTACGAAGAGCTTGGGAATCGTTTCCGTTATCCCTTGCATATCATAGTTCATCACGAAGTTCTACTAACTTGGTGATAGTGACTAGAGAATTCTGTCAATCACTATCTTATCTGGAAGATTAACTCCCACTTGATTCAAGCGATTGTAGTACTCAGACAATCTGAGCACATGCTCACTAGTTGAGCGATTCTCCTCCATCTTTTTAGCGATAGAACTTGTTGGAGACTTCATATCTCTCAACTCGGGTATTTGCTCGAAATATTAACTTCAACTCCTGGAACATCTCATATGGTCCATGACGTTCAAAACGTCTTTGAAGTCCCGATTCTAAGACGTTAAGCATGGTGCACTAAACTATCAAGTAGTCATCATATTGAGCTAGCCAAACGTTCATAACGTCTGCATCTGCTCCTGCAATAGGTCCGTCACCTAGCGGTGCATCAAGGACATAATTCTTCTGTGCAGCAATGAGGATAAACCTCAGATCACGGATCCAATCCGCATCATTGCTACTAACATCTTTCAACACAATTTTCTCTAGGAACATATCAAAATAAACATATGAAAACAACAACGCGAGCTATTGATCTACAACATAGATATGCTAATACTACCAGGACTAAGTTCATGATAAATTAAAGTTCAATTAATCATATTACTTAAGAACTCCCACTTAGATAGACATCCCTCTAATCCTCTAAGTGATTACGTGATACAAATCAACTAAACCATGTCCGATCATCACGTGAGATGGAGTAGCTTCATTGTTGAACATCACTATGTTGATCATATCTACTATATGATTCACGCTCGACCTTTCGATCTCCGTGTTCCGAGGCCATATCTGTATATGCTTGGCTCGTCAAGTATAACCTGAGTATTCCGCGTGTGCAACTGTTTTGCACCCGTTGTATTTGAACGTAGAGCCTATCACACCCGATCATCACGTGGTGTCTCAGCACGAAGAACTTTCGCAATGGTGCATACTCAGGGAGAACAATTCTTGATAATTAGCGAGAGATCATCTTAAAATGCTACCGTCAACCAAAGCAAGATAAGATGCATAAAAGATAAACATCACATGCAATCAAAATATGTGACATGATATGGCCATCATCATCTTGTGCCTTTGATCTCTAACTCCAAAGTATCGTCATGATTTCCATCGTCACTGGCATGACACCATGATCTCCATCATCTTGATCTATATCAATGTGTCATCACATGGTCATCTCGCCAACTACTGCTCTTGCAACTATTGCTATCTCATAGCGATAAAGTAAAGCACTTATTTGGCGCTTGCATCTTATGCAATAAAGAGACAACCATAAGGCTTTTGCCAGTTGCCGATAACTTCAACAAAACATGATCATCTTATACAACAACTTATATCTCATCATGTCTTGACCATATCACATCACAACATGCCCTGCAAAAACAAGTTAGACGTCCTCTACTTTGTTGTTGCATGTTTTACGTGGCTGCTACGGGCTGAGCAAGAACCGTTCTTACCTACGCATCAAAACCACAACGATAGTTTGTCATGTTAATGCCGTTTTAACCTTCGCAAGGACCGGGCGTAGCCACAGTCGGTTCAACTAAAGTTGGAGAAACTAACACCCGTCAGCCACCTGTGTGCAAAGCATGTCGGTAGAACCAGTCTCGCGTAAGCGTACGCGTAATGTCGGTCCGGGCCGCTTCATCCAACAATACCGCCGAACCAAAGTATGACATGCTGGTAAGCAGTATGACTTATATCGCCCACAACTCACTTGTGTTCTACTCGTGCACAACATCAACGCATAAAACCTAGGCTCGGATGCCACTGTTGGGGAACGTAGTAATTTCAAAAAATTTCCTACGCACACACAAGATCATGGTGATGCATAGCAACAAGAGGGGAGAGTGTGATCTACGTACCCATTTAGATCGACAGCGGAAGCGTTATCACAACGCGGTTGATGTAGTCGTACGTCTTCACGGCCTGACCGATCAAGCACCGAAACTACGACACCTCCGAGTTCTAGCACACGTTCAGCTCGATGACGATCCCTGGAATCCGATCCAGCAAAGTGTCGGGGAAGAGTTCCGTCAGCACGACGGCGTGGTGACGATATTGATGTACTACCGTCGCAAGGCTTCGCCTAAGCACCGCTACAATATTATCGAGGATTATGGTGGAAGGGGGAACCGCACACGGCTAAGAATATGATCACGTGGATCAACTTGTGTGTCTAGGGGTGCCCCCTTGCCCCCGTATATAAAGGAGCAAGGGAGGAGGAGGCCGGCCCTAGGAGGGGGCGCGCCAAGTGTGGAGTCCTACTAGGACTCCCTGGTCCTAGTAGGATTCCACCTCCCATATGGAATAGGAAAAGAGGAAGGGAAAAGGAGAAGGAAGGAAGGGGGCGCCCCCCTTCCCTGGTCCAATTCGGACCAGACCAAGCTGAGGGGTGCGGCCACCCTTGAGGCCCTTTTTCTTCTTTCCCGTATGGCCCAATAAGGCCCAATACGTATTCCCGTAACCCTCCGGTACTCCGAAAAATACCCGAATCACTCGGAACCTTTCCGATGTCCGAATATAGTCATCCAATATATCGATCTTTACGTCTCGACCATTTCGAGACTCCTCGTCATGTCCCCGATCTCATCCAGGACTCCGAACTCCTTCGGTACATCAAAACTCATAAACTCATAATATAACTGTCATTGAAACCTTAAGCGTGCGGACCCTATGGGTTCGAGAACAATGTAGACATGACCGAGACACGTCTCCAGTCAATAACCAATAGCGGAACCTGGATGCTCATATTGGCTCCCACATATTCTACAAAGATCTTTATCGGTCAGACCGCATAACAACATACGTTGTTCCCTTTGTCATCGTTATGTTACTTGCCTGAGATTCGATCGTTGGTATCTTAATACCTAGTTCAATCTCGTTACCGGCAAGTCTCTTTACTCGTTCCATAATACATCATCTCACAACTAACTCGTTAGTTGCAATGCTTGCAAGGCTTATGTGATGTGCATTACCGAGAGGGCCCAAAGATACCTCTCCGACAATCGGAGTGACAAATCCTAATCTCAAAATACGCCAACCCAACATGTACCTTTGGAGACACCTGTAGAGCTCCTTTATAATCACCCAGTTACGTTGTGACGTTTGGTAGCACACAAAGTGTTCCTCCGGCAAACGGGAGTTGCATAATCTCATAGTCATAGGAACATGTATAAGTCATGAAGAAAGCAATAGCAACATACTAAACGATCGGGTGCTATGCTAATGGAATGGGTCATGTCAATCACATCATTCTCCTAATAATGTGATCCCGTTAATCAAATGAAAACACATGTCTATGGTTAGGAAACATAACCATCTTTGATTAATGAGCTAGTCAAGTAGAGGCATACTAGTGATGTTTGGTTTGTCTATGTATTCACACATGTATTATGTTTCCAGTTAATACAATTCTAGCATGAATAATAAACATTTATCATGATATAAGGAAATAAATAATAACTTTATTATTGCCTCTAGGGCATATTCCCTTCACACTCCTCCGGGCCCTTGACGAGAAGCGTCACAATACACCTGGTAATCCTTGTGTGTGTCCGGCAAAATGAGTACTGGGGCTGTAACCAGACGTTTCTTCAACTCCTGAAAACTGGCTTCACAATCCTCGGTCCAAATGCACTTTGTTTCCTTCTTCAACAGCTCGGTCATGGGTTTAGCAATCTTGGAGAAATTCTCAATAAATCTCCGATAATATCCTGCGAGTCTGAGAAAACTGCGGATCTCCTTGACTGAGGTGGGGGATTGCTAGTTGGTGACCGATTCAACCTTGGTGGGGTCGACTGCTATTCCTTCTCCTGAAATAACATGTCCAAGGAATCCGACTTCCTTCAACCAAAATTCACATTTGCTGAACTTGGCATATAACTGATGTTCTTGGAGTTTCTCCAGGACTAGACGCAGGTGTTCCTTGTGCTCTTCCTCGCTCTTGGAGAAAACCAATATGTCATCGATGAACACCATGACAAACTTTTCCAGATATTCAATAAATACCTTGTTCATCATGCTCATAAAATACGCAGGGGCATTAGTCAATCTGAATGACATGACTGTATACTCATATAAACCATACCTGGTGGTGAAAGTTGTTTTGGGTATATCTTGTTCACGAATCTTCAACTGATGATACCCTGATCGAAGATCGATCTTGGAGAATACCTTGGCTCCAACTAGCTGATCAAATAAATCATTAATCATCGGCAGAGGGTACTTGTTCTTGATGGTCACGTCGTTCAATGAACGATAATCCACAACCATCCTCAGGGTTCCATCCTTCTTTTCTACCAAAAGAACCGGGGCTCCCCAAGGTGACGAACTTGGGCGAATATATCCTTTCTCCAATAATTCCTTGATATGTTGCTTGATCTCTTCCAAATCATTCGGGGGCATCCGGTAAGGTCTCTTGGATATTGGGGCTGTGCCAGGTAATAACTCGATCAAAAATTCTATTTCTCTATCCGGTGGCATTCCTGGTAATTCTTCCGGAAATACATCTGAAAAATCTTGTACTACAGGCACTTCCTCCTGAACCACTCCTGTGAGGGAATTCACCCGCTTCTTTATTGGTGTGCGTTTGGATACATACTTGATCCTCTTCTGCTCCGGGGTGGTGAGCAAAATCGTCTTGCGGGCACAGTCGATGTTCCCTTCAAACTTTGTCAACCAGTCCATGCGTAGGATCACGTCCAATCCCTGGGATTCTAAGACTATGAGGTCTACGGGAAAATCATGATTTCCGATGCTGAGGGTTGAATGACAGCCTAAGCCTGCCATCATCTCTCCTCCTGGAGAAGTGACTTGGATCGGGGTTCTAAGGGTCCTAGTGGGCAACCCGTATTTTTCCACAACTACCCTTGATATGAATGAATGCGTTGCACCGGAATCAAAGAGTACCAATACTGGACGTGAATTTAATAAAAACATACCAACCACAGTTTCTGGCTGATCATAGACGTCCTCCACGTCAATGTGATTCACCTAAGCACGAGGAAAAGGGTTGGGCTTCTTTGCTGAGCTTCCATTGCCGTTGTCGTTCCCATTCCTCTGCTTGGCCTCTGGACAATCGGTGGCATAGTGTCCTATTTTCTGGCACTTGAAACAGGTGATATGACTCAGATCCTTCTGAGTCGGAGCAGGACGGTGCTGGTTGCCGTTGCCTCCATTGCCTGACTTGGGGTTGTTGTCATGGTTGTGATTGTTCCCATTCCCTCCATGGTTATGTCCTCCATGATTGTGTCCTCCATGGGTGTGATGGGTATATCCTCCCGAGTATGGGGCATAGCGGGGCTTCTGCTGAGCTCCGGAGTTGTACTTTCCCTGGCTATATTTCCGCTTGCGGCTTTCATTCTGCTGCTGCTTGCCTTCAAGTATAGTGGCCTTGTCTACGAGCTCCTAGTAGTTGTTGAAGGTAGCCACCATTAGCTGCATTCCCAGCTCATCATTGAGTCCTTCAACAAACTTTTCCTGTTTTGCGGCATCTGTGGCCACATCATCTGGGGCATATCGAGATAATTTGCTGAACTCATCCACATACTGCCCCATGGTACGGTTCCCCTGGCGTAAGTTGCGGAACTCACGCTTCTTTAGACTCATGGCTCCAGCTGAGACATGTGCGGTGCGGAAAGCCCGCTGGAACTGATCCCATGTCATGGTGGCGACCGGATAAGTGGCGGTGTAGTTTTCCCACCAAGAGGCTGCAGGTCCATTCAGTTGATGTGCGGCAAAACGCACCTTCTCAGCATCTGTGCATCCAGCAGTTGTTAGATCCCTTCCGATCTTGCGGAGCCAATCACAAGCTACAATCGGCTCGGTGCTACTAGAGTACACCGGCGGATTCAGCCTTAGGAACCGGGTCAGGTTATCGACAGGGGGTGGTGGCGGTGGATTGTTGTTGTTGTTGCCTTGGTTTTGGATGAGCATTTGCATTAAAGCATTCTGTTGTTGAATCAGCTGGGTGAGCTCCGGCGGGAAAGTGAAACCGGGGTCACGTCTCGCAGGCATCTGGTCTTATGGAGTGGATGATAAATTAGAATAGAACAAGGGTCTAATGAGAAAATAGCACTACCCAAATGAATGCACAAACACAATCACACCAATCATTTATTCATTCATCTCAAGCAAGGTTCAAACTCGGATTACAAGATCTCACGACTAATCGAAAATAACGGCCTAAGTGATCGACGAAAATAAAATAACATGGCGTTCGACTAAATGTCTTCATCAATTATCCCTGCGTCCTCTGGTGCGTCGTCTTCTGGTGCGGCTTCTCCTCTTGCGGCTTTCGTCGGTGGAGCTCTCTTCATAATCCTGGTCATTGCTCATGAGAGGTCCATCATCTCCACTCAGGAAAAGGTCTTCTCCCAGATCCATCTTCTCCTCCAGTGTGGCAATATATCTCTTCTGGTCCTCGAGTCTTTCCATAAAATCCTTGACTTCATCCTCATGCTCATAGTGGGCTTCACGTGCTGCATCCTCTAGTTCAATTTCACGAAGATGCAACTTTTGGACCATCTTCAAGCTCCTGCGCATCTGAATCTCTAGAGCCCTGATGTGGGCCTCCAAGTCTTGGACATATGAGCGGACGGAGTCGTCATCTATGGTGCAGATAATCTTTCCATCTGATGTCCTGCGAGAAATCATGGTGTGGTCTGATCCAACAAGCTCGGTCCTGTATTCCTCCTGGATGCGTCCAAGTGCACTATGAACTGCTATGTCTCTCCCGAGTATGCAAGTGGGAGCAGTGAACTTGAAGTCAACGGGTGCTGAGAGGCTTCCGAAAGTTCTCCCTGGTATGTGCACCTTAATCCTATAACGACGGTCTTCTGGAAATGCCATGACAGGGGTCCCGGTGATAGACGGCAGAGCAATCTTCAATTCCTTGGTGATCTGGACCAGCCTCCTGCCGAAAAGCATTGTCTCATCTGGCTGGCCAAACTCTGGGAGCAGAACTGGGATGAACTTGATGGCCATCTAGAATGTTGAAATCGGAGACAAGTTAGAAATGAACAGGGGAGTATTATGGAATGATAAGGACATAAAATAAAATAGTTTCTTCCTATGGCTTTCCGATCCTAGGGGTTACGTCCTACGGTCAGCATGTGCTCTAAATACCATCTCTGTAACGACCCGACCCAAAATAGGTCAAGTCTCTGTGTAGCTGTACCATCCCAAGATCATGCTGGCACACATAGTACATTGATGAAAAGATTCAAAGTTCAATCACACCTGAATTTATTACACGATTCTCATATCGAGTCTTTATTACAATAGAATAAATTCGGCCGAAGGCCAACTCATGAGAAATAAACTAAATAAGCTACGGAAGCGTAGACGAGTAGCGAGTCCATTCGACTCCATAGGGCAATCGCCAAGCGTAGATCGTAGCCTCACTCCTGGTCGGAAAACTCCTCTGCAACATGAGACGTTGCAGCCATGTAGGTCAGCATTTAGAATATGCCGGCAAGTCATGAAGAGAGAACAACAATAAAATTTCTAACACTATATGCAATTTGACTGTGGGGCTCTAAGTTTTATGTTGTTGCGAAAAAGCCAATTTTTCTCTATAACAAAGGACTTGCTTGCAATTACTACAAAATGTTGGTTGTTATTGAGATGGTTCCGCCAACCAATGTCTCATACCCAATTATTAAATAACCCCTCAATTAACTTATTAAGTTCGGTGTTGAGATTTCCGAAATACTCCAATTTCCAGAGGCTCATCTATCCGTAACCGGGGACACGGCTAATCGATTAGGTTGTTACTCTGCAGAGTCTTGTGCACTTTACCCGCAAGAATCGTTCCCTCCTTTATGTCCTCGCACTGCCTAGTGTTTGAAGATGGGATGAACGAAGCAGGGTCTTCCGTAGAGTTTCTCTGAGCACTGCCGGTACCCATCCATGTCCTACCGTTCTTCTACATCTGCTGGCACCGTCCGTCCAGAGTCACGCCTAAGGTCAACCCAGCCAGAGCCCATAATGGCTTGCGGCCGCACATGTAAGCTTCCGGTCAAGGGGTATCCATCCGTCTCTTCGTGGCTGGGTGAAGCTTTCCGCAAGATGTCATGGCGCTTCTCCATGCATCCCGGCCATCTGTTGGTTTCTCTAGGGTGCCCGTCAACCATCCTCAACCCAGTAGTGAATTAGAAGTCCATCTTGATCTTGAAGTCATGGGGTTGTCATCATCTTGACTCTCACATCTCCCTTATGAATCTCTCAACCAACCCCGTCTACGAGCATAGCAAAATAAACTACATCATCCCGGGCAATGGTAACAAGGGAAATTGGGTTCATCCTACCTCATGATACTACTCAAGAACATAACTTAAAATTCTCCTACTGCATGCATGGTGGGGAGGAGGAACAATTCTAATGCAACAAAATCATAGGTATTGTAAAACATGATCAAATGACTTGCCTGGCTGACGGTCTTCAAACGCTAGTGACTCGAGATAGCAAGCTTTGCACTCCGGAAATTCTATCGAGTCAAACAATAGCACAAATAAGTATTTCACTAATGACATATCAGCAAACTGAAGGAAAACACACAAGCACTCAAACCAAAATCAAAGAAAACTCGAGGAAAACCAAATCAAGGTTTACATCATATGAAGCAACAACAAAGAAATAGTTTTAACCTACTAACACTTTTCTTTATAGATCCAAAACAATGGTTTTACTAACTAACATAAAGGAAAACGACATACAAACTATGTGCAAAAAGAATCAAACTAATATCTGTTATAGAACTCCTGTTATACCTAAAACAAAACTAATAAGAAAATAAAATAAAACTTTTTATTTTGCTGTAAATAAATGTTCACCCTCTGTAACTACAGAAACTAATCTAAAATAAATTATAACATAGGAAAAATAAAATTGAAAAAATAACTAGAACAGCAGAGAACAACAACAAGCTAAATAAACTAGAAAAGCTTGTTTTCGCATAAAAACTATTTTTAATAAAGACTATAAATGCCCAAATAAATTCCTACTGCTAGGCAAGGTCAAAACAAAGCAGTGACAAAAAGAATCACTAAAACAAAATAATCCTAACTCAATTTATAGCAGAAAAACTAATCTGACTAAAACTAATATAAAACAATTTTTAAAAACCTAAACATGGCTGAAACTAATTTTCTACAGCAACTATAGAAAATTTGCAAACTAGAGCAAAAAGAATCAACTAAAAATATTAAATAACAAAAGATATAGATTTTACAAAACTGAAACTATTCTGTTAAAAACAGAAACAAAATTTAAAATAAAACAACTAGGCGCTAATGGGCCGAAATAGTGAGCGCTCTAAAACTAAACAGCGCCTAAGCGATTAATAGACCACTGCGTCCTCGGGTTAACAGAAATAAACTGATCGGGCCGGTCCAACTAAACCACAACTCAAAATAAACCGATCTAACCGAAACTAAACCGGTCTACTAAAGAAAAACCAAACTCTTCACGTGATCTAATCTAGTCCCTAGATTGGAAATCGGACGGTGGTGGGGAGTCCGGTGGCTTACAGCGGCGGTCGACGGCGAGCTGGGTTCGGGCGTTGGTGGCGGGGGTGCTCCGGTGGTCCGGGGCGGCGGCGGAGTCGTCGGGCCGGTGCGGCAGCTCGAGGGGAGCTCGGGGACGACAGAGGCGAGTGGGACGAGCTGGGCGGGGCTCCTGGTGCTCTGCAACTCCGGCGGCGGGCGGTGATGCTCGGGGCGGTGGCTTCGGTCGTTCTTGGGCGATGAGAGGATGTCAAAGAGGTGCGTAGCGAAGAGGGGGTTCGGGTGAAGGTGCTTGGAGGTAAGGGGAATCCTCACCGGGGTCGGTAGCAGCGGCGAACCGAGGCGGCGGCGGCGAGATGCGTTCGGATGGTGGCGGGGCTATGGTGGGTTTTGGAGTAGGGTTTTAGGGGGATTCGGAAGAGGAGATGTGTAGGTATTTATAGGACACAAGCGTGGGCGAGGGGTCGACTCGGGATCACGATCCCGAGAGGATCGTGGTGTCGGGCGCGCTCTGCGCGTGCTCCGATGCGGCATGTCGTGGGCGAGGGGTTAGGGATAGGGTGGGGTCCCAGGTCAGTGAGAGGGAGAGAGGAGGCGGCGAGCGGTCGACCGAAGGGAAGGGTTCGGGCGTCGAGCGCTGGGGCAGGCAGGCTCGGTCGCTGGTGGGCTGCGGCTCGGCGCTGCTGTGCTTGCTAGCTCGGGCGTCGGCTGGGCCGGTTGGCCTGGTTGGCGCCTGGTGCGCCGGGTTCTTTTTGAATAAGATAGGGAGAAAAGTAAAATATAGAGGAATCTATAATATTTTTATATAGGACATATATATATTAAAAACATCAGAAAAATAAATGCTACAACATGAACATTTTTTCAGAGGTGAACAGGAAACTTAAAAAAACTATTTTCTTTGGAAATTCAAATAAAACTCAAATTTGAATTCGAAACTTTTGGCATTAATTTCTTCTGACATTTTGGAGTGTCATGTTAGCTCCTCTCATACTTTTGATCAAGTATTTGTCGGGGATATTTGAAATAAATTTGAATTGCCAAAATCAAATTCAAATTCAAATAAAACTCAAATGCCTCTGAAATTTCCAAATGCCACTCAATTCAAACAAAATGCATAGATGCTTAGCTAATAATTGTAAAACATTCCAATTTGAAAATTTGGGATGTTACACTATAATGGAGTAAAAAAATCTCTCCATAGCAGTGGTTTTAAATAGAATACGCGCGTTCCCGGAGAAAAGAAAGGAAAACTAGCGGACAATTTTTTAAGGGTCTGTCTAGGACACATCTAGATGTGACATAGTTATGTCACATATAAGTTGATGTCCACTCTGTTTGTGGTCTTTTCCTAGTTTTTTTTGTTTCTTGTTGCTACATTATATACTTGTGGGAGCTTAGATGTGATATCCTTAAATAACATCTATATGTCAATTAGACAAACTGATTTTCTAACGTACCAAGAAAGAAAACTCGATCAAAAACACGCCCCCGCTTCCAGGTCGTGAGAGTCGTCGCGCACACACACATAGACATAGACATGCATATCCGTGTTTACGTAAAATTCCATTTCCATCTCCATCTCCAATCATATTTGTCCAACTGGCACATTATTTACGTAGCAATATTAACGTACAACATCTCTTGTTTGCGCACGTCCGGACCGCTGCCACGGCCGGTCCTGACCAACCCGAACCCTCTTCATCACCCGTGCGTGCTTCCCGCACGAAACGGTCAGTGCCGCATTCATGCCCGGCCAGAGCGGACGCGACCTCTCACTGGCGCCGGCATTAAAGCGGTGTGCCGGCCGAGAGAGCGTCACCCGCGCCGCTTCCGGGTGCACGCGGCTGCTTCGCGTTGAAAGGTCGCAATAGCCGGCTACAACAGGCATGTAAATAGTTCTTGGGAGTCCGTGCTACAGCTAGCGGTCCTCCCCCAACTCGTCAATCTCTTCCAGTAGTGCTAGTACTCCATGGCGCGATCCATCGACAAGCAGGCGGGAAAGTTATGGTATACTGTACTACTTGGTTTGCGTTGAGTGGGATGCCGAGCGACCGTATGGGGTCGAGCCGTGGAGGAGGGTGAGACACGAACACGACAGACGTGATTTAAACGTTGGTTTTGCTCGATGGCGCGATCCAACGAAACAAAAAGTTGGTTTCTCTCAGTTTCCATTTTTTCTCCGGAAAAACGGGAACTTTTCCACTCCATTTTCATTCCTATTCCAAGGTTGCCCCGTTACAACATTCCATCAAATACAAAGGAAAACTAACACGCATGCTGATGCATCTCAATGATTCACATATCATAGCCAATATTTACTTCACAACTAAAGAAAAAAGTAGTGAGAGCATGTACGACAGAAAAACTACTGATGGGGTCACTACGACTTAAACCCTAAACCCTAAACATGATTTAATTTCCTGGCCAGGTAGAACCTGTCGAAGGAAAGACGGCTGGCACCCTTGGATCATACGATGCTTTTGTGCAGTTCCACTAAAATCGACATGAGCATCCCTGATGGCAAAGATATTGAAGAAGTGTGATTAGAATAATAGTACTGACACTAGTTCATGAGACATAAACTCATCACAAGTAGAAGCCGGTAGAAGTAGAGAAAGATCGACATGGAGATGGAGCTACGGCAGTGGAGCAACCCGGCTCCAAAAGGAAGATGGACTACTTGGGACGCAACATCGGCCCATACCGCGGTGACCCCCGATTGGGACGCACCAACTGTGGGTTTTCTCCCTCGCCGATTTCGACCGCGTCTACGTAGAACATTGTTCCCTTCCCCCAGCTGCGGGATCAGGCCCGTCGTTCTATGCTTGTGAAGAGAGCAACCTAAGCAAGCAGGCTTATAGCTTAGGCTCCTCCTAGTGTATATATAGTGGTTTTCTTTTTCTCTCCATATCAACCATTTTATATTGCGTACGTGTCATTCATGAGTGAAATGATGATTGCTTCTTCCAACTAACTTACTGTGTGATTTGACTGCTCCTTAGTGGCCCCTACGCGTACTCCCCCTACGTGTATGCAATAGTCACACGTACACATGGACGCAAAAACGCGTGCGATGCCCTAATGCATGCATGTCCGAGCACACGAGGGAACACACACGGTCACGCTCAAGTGCTCAACCTACACGTGCATGCACACACATACTCAGTCAGGGTGAGCTAGTGATCGTATGAACACCAGAAAATATATATATTGAGCGCAATGAGCGTATGATGAAGTCCACTGGCCGTACTTTTACAAATATACAGTGACAGACAGTGTATTTATCTCGTTTGAAATTAAGCCATATTAACCGGAGAGGAGGCAGCATGGACTAGCATTACTTTGATGTGTCCCGTCAACTTGCCGAATGAGGAGAAGGTTGCAGGACGGGAGAAGCTTGCGCGCGGTGGCTCGCAGGACAAGGATAAACTTTTGACTAATGCAAGCTCTTCCTCGCTCAGGCGGTGGACGTGCAACAGTTAATTTGGTGTCAGATTGCCAGAAGCATACACTATACTACTAGTGCTATTATTGTTCGACTTCCCGAACAGCCAAGCGCAAAGTTTACTACTCCCTCTGTCTAGGTGTGTAAGTCATCTTACGTTGTGCACCGTGACCAAGGCGGAGAGGAAAATGAGAAAAGCTACGTACTATACTAGTACTAGGAAAGGATGGAGGAGCGTCTGCACTCTTATTATAATTTTAAAATGTGATAAAGCAATCTTCAACACATTTGGTTCTCTTCGAGGGTTCTCGCATGTGATAATGGAAGTTGATTGCATGGAACACTCGCCACAATTCTCGCTTAATTCTGGCTCATATCCTGTTACAAATAGTAGCGCTTAGTAATATTTCCTCTTTTTTTGTTATTCAGCATGTAAACAGGTCAGCAAATCTTGCAGCACATCTTCGTGTGAACCGTGCTTGCTGCACTTTGAATGTGGCCGAGAGCTGGCTTGATGAAACACCTCGCTTCCTACTTCTTTTTTTTGCGGGGTACCTCGCTTCATAGTGACCAGTGTCTTGGCTGATCGTCCTAAGAATGCTTATATATGAATAAAGCTCTCTCATTTACCCGCAAAAAAGATTAAGCCATATTAACCGGAAAGGAGGGAGTATGGACTAGCACTACTTTTTGGTGTGTCCCGTCAACTCGCAGAACAAGGAGAAGCTTGCAGGACAAGGTGAAGCTCGCTTACGCCTTTTGACTAATGCAACCTACCCTTGGTGGACATGCATCAGTCCATTCGGTGTCAGATTGTCAGAGGCATACACTGTAGTACCCAACATGCAGAGTACCATCATTGTTCGACTTCACGAAGGGGCAAAGAGCCAACCGCAATAGTACGCGTACTTGGTTTTGCACCTTCATACTACTCCACCCTCCATCACAGTTTACAGGGCACGCTTCATTATGATGCATTTCTCTCAATGCATTTCCACCACCAGAGAGACTTTAGACATGTTTGGTTTAATGCTCAATTAATTAGGGCGTGGTAACCGCAATCAAGTCCACAATTTTCTCTCCATGGACTGTACTACTACGGACTGCATGCATGTGTGTACCCGGGGTGGAAGCACTGCATGCATGTGTGTACACATTATTCCCTCTAGTAATAGATGACTTGCTATAACTACCAATGCAATTTTTCAGGCCGATCGCTAGTCGCCTTGGTCCCACAGATTTTTTTCTTTTTTATGCAGCGCGCTGTATAAACAGTGACGGATGGAGTAGTATGAGCGGATTCAAAGAAGAGCGTATTGATGGTTGCTTCTTCAGAGCAACTTACAGTGGGAAAGGTGGGGCTTATGATTTGACTGCTCATTACTCACTATTAATGCGGTGCAATGACTGGGCTGAGTCTCCCATGCGGTTGTGCACTACCCCCTCGGTTCTTAAATATACTCCGAAGTATTTGTCTTTCTAGAGATTTCAACGAGTGACTACTCAAATATTTGTCTTTTTAGAGATTTCAAATGGACTGGCACATACGGATGTATATAGACATATTTTAGAGTGTAGCTTCACTCATTTTGCTCTGTATGTAGTCACTTGTTGAAATCTCTGTTAAGATGAATAGAATATTTAGGAATGGAGGGAGTACACATACAAAGCAAAATGAGTGAATCCACACTCTAAAATATGCCCATTTGAAATTTGTAAAAAGACAAATATTTAGAAACGAAGAGTATAATTTTGTGCATGGCACATGGACCCGGATGATGAAGAGGCTTCTGGCAATGCTATCAAGCTTCCATCATTTGTGTAGATAATTGACGTACTATACAAATAATTTTCCAGCGATATGAAATTGTACAATGGTGTTAGCTTTCATCTTTTGTTTCGTGTGTCTTGCCATCGATGCTCTTTCGGAAACAATAAAAAACTAACTTCCTTGCTAATGCATGTCAATTATTACCAGATTAGAGCTAATAATTACATCACAACTGAAGACAAAGTTGTGAGAAGATGTTAAATTAAAATTGATCCATTCTTTCACTGGCAGCAACGTCCCCTAGCTCTATCTAAATCAACAAGGAATGTTGGGAAAAAAGTAGCTGTCTGGAGCATGCAACCTTCCGATCATTTTGTGCAGTTCCACTAAAATAGAGCTGAGCGTCCCTGTTCCAAAGATATCAAGTGTGATTACGATAATAGAGGACTGCTGATGAAACAATAAACACACAAATAGAAGCCGGTCACCTTTGCAGTCTCTCTTAAGACTAACTAGTTGGAGAAGATTAGGCTTGGAGTTGGATGAGGAGGATAGAGCAAAACCAATCTCCCTTTGTGCAATCGCACTGAAATGTAGAGACGTTGCCCGTGTGACATTTTAGTACAACTGCACACAACACTCTTAAGAAAAAAGTGATTTGTGTAGTTCACCAAAAGGTCGCAATAGGAACAAGGTGAAATGGATAGCCCTATTTGTAAAAAAGAGGTAGAAAGGAAACAATTACTAGCCAATAACAGTTGATGACACATGCGACGACAAAAAAGAAGCATATTCCTTGTCCTAAGGGAAGATAACAACACAATTGTGTTTGTCTAAAACGGTGTGAGGACGAGAATGCAATATGGAAAGTACGCTGAACGAGCTACGTTTTGGGCAAAGAACAATGGAAGATCCACATGCAGCGACGTGGGAAAACGGACAGTGGAGCAAGGCCGGAGGGGATACCTAGAGGTCGTCGGGATGTAACTAGGTGAGCGGTGCGGGCGGAATCTGCGAGCAGGTGGCGTAGGCCCTGCCGCGCTGGAGCTTGGTCAGAGAGAACGGCGTGTACCGCAGATCGGGACGTGTTGCCTCGGCGCCGTCGAACGGAGAAACGATGCACTTCCTCCCTTTCCCCCGGCGGACGGGATGCGGCTGGATCAGTAACCAACGGTGAGAGAGTGAGAGGCCACTGCACTCCCTTTCCCCCGGCGTACGAGATGCGGCCGGATCAGTGACCAACGGTGAGAGAGAGAGAGGCCACCGCACTCCCTTTCCCCCAGCGGACGGGATGCGGCCGGATCAGTGACCAATGGTGAGAGAGAGAGAGAGGCCACCGGAGCCTTGTGTGAGATACTCTGAAGAGCGGACTGCCTTTTCCTCCATAAAAATCATTTTATATTCTGTGTACGTGTCATTGAGCGCTATAACTTTATTTAAAAATAACGTGGCAACGCGTCAAGTCGAACTTTGTTTCGTGCACGCGTGGTACACGACCTCCCTAGGTAAACAACCTCTACATGCGTTCAAGTTAGCACGTGGGCTGCCATTTCATAAAGAAAAGAGCTCCACCATGTACCCGCGCGGGTATGGTTGGGCACGAAGCGTGAGGACATGCACGGTGCACCTATTCTCTTCTTGTATACGTACACCACATATGTGGGGTTGTGTGAGAGATATACAAACCTAGAGAGATATAGTGTGTGGGTTCTTGAGAGTTTTTTTTGTGGGGGGGGTCAATCAAAAATTTTAACATATGCAATGTGTGTGAAATAGAGTCCTGGATATAACATATATATAGAGGGGGCGATCCACGAGAAGGGAGTGGAGGTATCATCGACTTGAGGTGTCCATAGAATCCAAGAGAGGGATGATGTGTGTGTGTGTGTGCGCACGCGCGATCGATAAAGAGTTCCATCAAATTTGTGTGTGCCCACGTCAAAGATATAGAGTGGCTGTCCTACTGGAACGTGAGACGGGACATGTGCAGTTTGTCTCTGTGGCATGGATACCTACCTGCAGCGCTCGACTATCGGTGTGTGGTGGGGGAAGAGGGAGGCCCAATTAACTATAGAGGTACAATGGCTGGTATATGTGTGGAGGAGGAGAGAGGCCTACCTCATGTATTAAGGGGATCGATCTGCCTCATGTATTAAGGGAGATCAATCGGCATCCATGCATATGTGCAGGAGATGAATAAGGCTGGGAGAGAGACAGAGCTAGAGTGTTGGAGGGGGTGGTAGTGGAGTTGCTTCTAACAAATGGTGGGATAGGCTTGCTAGACAAACGGAGGGCACGCCCGCAATATCAGTAAGAGAGGAGATGGCTGCTTGTTGTCTGTGCACGTGCATGTGAGAGACAGGTCAGGAGGCATGCACGAATGATGAGGGGGGACAATGTGGCTGTGGTAAGCAGACGTAACTACATAGGAAGATCGATCGCCCTTTGTAAGAGAAAGGAGAGACATAACTTGTGAGGTACGTAGATCGATGGGGGGTAGTTAAAGTCGATCTAGGTATATGTTGGGAGATTGATCGGTATACGTGCATGTGTGTGTTAGAAGCAAATGAGGCACAAGGAGAAGGATAGAGAGAGAGGGGTGCATTTAGGAGGTGGTACGAGAGGCATACTATATCGAGGGGGAGGAGTGTGTGAGTACGAGAACGATGAAAAGAGTGGTGGGAGTGAGGCATGGACGGTGACAAGAGAAGAGGGGAAGGTTGTGTTTGTGCTAGGCACACCTAGCTAGAGAGGCATATCGATCGATGTGTGTTGTAAAGAAGGAGCCGGGGGGCTACACACACCGTGGGTGAACAACCTATAGTGAAAAGACGAATTTGCGCGATGGAGCTAGAGAATGCTGAGGGAGGGTGAGAGGGATGCGGGCGTGTGCATGCACAAGAGAAAGTTAGCACTAGCTACAAAGATAAGAGGGTTGTGTGGGTGTAAAAGGCAAATGGAGATCATATATACTTCATTGTAAAAAGCGAATTCGGATATTTGAAGAATTTATCATAGTGTTTCAAACCGACGGATGTGTGAATATATATAACGGTGATACACATGGTGTGGTTATGAACATGGTATACTACATTTAATATATTTTATCTCTACTCTTAATAAAAATTGGAGTTGTTGATGATGGTGTGCCTGCCATCCTGCATTATAGGCCGTCTGATTTATATCTGGCGGATAGCAAGGAAACTATGATGGTTGAAGTTGGCAACACTCATGATTGTAGATTCTTATTGAAATAGAGAAACAAATTCAAATTTAGTTCGAATTGCAGAGGTAGTATAGACATTTGGAATGCACTAAAATGTTGGTATGAGTAGGTTACATGCATTATACAGCAAGTGAAAAAAATTAATCAGACATAACATGGATTCATACTCCCTCCTTCCATCTATATAGGGCGTAATGAGATTTTTAAGACCGCCTTTGACTATTGACAAGATTAATAGTACATGACGTGCACAATGTGAAAATTATATCATTGAAAGAACCTTTCACAGACGAATTTAACGGTGTGCTTTGTGTAAGTTGCATGTCATATATCATTGCTCTAATATTTGGTCAAAATTAGCATCGAAAAATGCATTAGGCCCTATATAGATGGAAGGAGGGAGTAGCTTTGAATAGCATTTGTATAGTAAAACGGGGCAAGACTCTCTCTTTGTGTGGTGTGAATAGTTTTATTTTTTCGTTTTCTTTTTGGTTGAGGGAAGTGCGAATTGATTTGGTACGTACATGTACAATATTACTACACGTTAGGCTTGTCCCTAAAATTCAACCGCGTCTTGTATATCCCGAAAATTCAGATATCGTGCTCCCAAAACTGGCGCCTTCACAACCCGCGCCTTGCTATCCCGAAATTACAACGCGCGCGAAAACTCCCTCAAGCTGCCAAATCCGGACACGCGAAATCCCCCTTCTAACCCTGAGCCGAAAGGGTCGCTAGTTCAAATCAGTGGGGGGTACTTTTGTAACACACCCTATATTTTGGACAAGCACGTTCCTAAGTCATGCTTCACCCCCTCCCATCGCCCCCTTTTCGCCATTCGAAATCCCAGGCTGCCATAACCTCTCCGCTCTAGCCGCGAAACCCCACCCTCCTCCGTCTGCCACGTCACCGCTGCCCAGCGGGAGCCTCTTCCCCGACAACGTCGTCCACCGCAACAGTTCGACGTCCCTCGTCCACCTCCCCGGATGAGGATCCGTCGTCCATCTCGCCGTCCCACCGGTTCAGCCGCCCCGTCTTCCACCTCCAAGGAGCTGCTCCGACGATCGCCTCGTCTATCACAACAGCTCCATCCCCTCAGCGCCGCCTTAACCTGCTCCACCGGAACCGCAACATCCTCACCGACTCCTCGAACGAAGCCGAGGCCTACTCGGCGCCACCAAAGAGGTTGTACACTCATCGCATCGCACCTTCTCCTTAACTCGACCTCCCGGCGCCGACGGTGCTCCATCCCGCACTCCCATGGAGCGGCTACCTTGAAGCCGGCGCCGCGGGCGACATCTCCACGGCGGCTCTCCCCTAGTGCGAGGCCCCTTTGGCGGCGGCGGCCATACCAGGCGGATCTGCTGCTGCTGCTCCGGCTCTCGCTCGATCGCTCGCTTGCCCAGCTGCTGCTGCTGCTCTCCCCCTTGCTCGTGCTGCTGCTCTGCTCTGATTAAGCCACACTTCAGTCGATTGAATCGACTTTGGGTCAGTCGATTTTCAGGGGTTGGGGGTGCTCGCCGGAGTTAAGGAAGAACCACCCGTAGCGGGGATGGCGGCTCGCCGGAGAGGTACCCCACTATCTATCTTAGGGTTCAGGTTGGGGGGAGGGGGGCCTAGTGGGCTGGCCGAGGCGGCGGTGGCGAGTTGTTTCGAGGTGGCGAGGCGGCGCTGGGGCCGGCGGTTCGGCCGGTGGTGGATGGCGGCTCAGGGGGGTGCAGGTTGAAGATGAAATGCAGGCCCTCCCTAAACTACATGTCAAGTGCCTCTCTGCTACCATTGTGTTCAGTTTCGGCAGTAGCATTCAGATTCCACAGTAAATTTCAGTTTTGATAGTTAAGTTCAGAGTCAACAGTTTTTAACTCATCTGTTGTAGTCAGGTGGTTTTTGGTGATGTTAATTTTACATCCATTTTACATCATCTATTAGAGATGCTATTAGAATCCCACTTGAGATTGACAATGTCTGTCTTGTGTTGCTTCAGCCTTGATGTCTTACGGCTCACCGGAGCTGCTCCAACGACAGAACGATCCGTCACAACAGAGTAGTGCCCTGGACGCCGTCTACAGATCCCTCAGATCTTCCTCCACACCTCCGACAGCCACCTCTACCTCAACTGCTTCAGCGACCAAGCCAATGATGCTGAGGTCGACACGACTACGGCAAAGAGGTTGTACACTTGTTGCATCACTTATTACTATGCATTCACGTCAATCCATTAGGGCTATTTTGGTTCAACGGAAAAACATCAATCCACTGGTTGTTACCATCACTCTAAATTTCTGCATGCTCCCCTTACATAATCTCACCATATTTTTTTCGTATGCATGTCAGATATTGTACACAGTCATGCTGAACATGTAGAGAAAAAGAGAAGAGTTTTGCGCGGGAATACAATGTCATGCAGACATCGCTCCATGGTGGGTTCAATGGCAAACCCTCGCCACCCCTCTCCAGATTGTAATCCAGAGGAATATATGTGTTCTGAGGAGGATTTGGACGCCACTGACCACTCCTATTTACCCCCCAAGGTGTTTGCTCTACCTTGGCATGATGATGTTAGTCATATCATGCATATGTTGCTTGGCAGTGCCTACTTTTGACATTGTATATGTCATCTGCTTAGTTTAGACATGTTCTGTAATGCCACCTGTTTAGTTTCTATATCATATATGGGAATTATGCAGTCTCATGTCTTTTAGCCAGCCATAATATATGTGAAATGTGCAATGCCATCCTGTTTAACCAGGCATCATATATGTGAATGATATCTTGCCCATCCTTTTCTTCATTACATTTCCATTTGTCAACAATGTTTGTACATTAAACTACTCTTCCTGTGAATCAGCCATTTGGGTGGGAGATGGAAAAATCTGGAGTGAAAACAAGGCCTTCAGAGCAGATAGTGCTACCTGTCGAAGCAGATCTCTTGTTGGGTCCCGATAGCTCCTCAGAGATGGATTCAGAGACAGATGACCAGTCCTATTCCCCCACTGAGGTGTATGCTCTAACTTGGCACGGTTATACTGCTCATATCATGCATACGTGTCTTGCATTGCATAGTTTAGACATCATATACACAATATTCAACACCATGTTCTTAGTTCAGACATCATATCGAATGCCCTCTGTTTAGCATATAAATTACATATGTGAATTAAATGATGTGATCCTGATTACTTAGATAACATGTAGGTGAATTATGTCATGCGATCCTGTTTAGTTATTCATCATATCTTTGAATTATGTTATGCTATGCTATCCAGTTTAGATAGACATCATATATGTGAAATTATGTCATGCTATCCGTTTTAGTTAAACAATATACATGTCAACTATTTCATGCCCTCTTTTTTCCACACTATCTATTGCATCTGTCTCTCATACAATGTCTGTACATTCAACTATGTTTCCTGTTTATCAACCATTTGAATTGGAGCGGGTGATGCCATTATCGCGGACTAAAAACACGGTCTTCAAATAAAACAGTGCTACCTCTTGGTGGAGATAGCACCCCGGTTGTACATGCACAAGAACCAGCCCTACCACACATAACCCAAACTCTCGCAGATTGTACCCCTACTACGATGGACAGAGAACCAGCTTCACCCAATCTAACCCCAACCCCAGCCGATAGTAACCCAGTTCCTGTTGACACAACACCATCTCCAGCACGGAGCTCCCAAACAAGAGCAGTTAGTAAGGAAGCTCCAGTGCCCAAAGGGCCAGTACTATAACGGCGAACCCCAACTCCACCAGTTAGTACACCTATTACTGTGGAGGAAGCACAACCAGCTAGTCGTAGTTTAGCATCTATCGCATTTGATGTTGTTAAATCGTATGTGTGTATCTTCCCATCTTGGAAATATTATACTGAAGATGAAGGAAAATGCGAGTTGCAGGTGTTTTTCCAGGAGTTATGTGTAAGTAATTTTATTCATGGCAATTACTTTGCTTCGTCCCATACATCCTACCTCCATGATGGTTATAATACAGCAAATTCCCCCATTTTTCTCTATAGAGAAGGACCGATTTGGAAACTCAGGATGAGTTAACCTGTGCTAATACCTCTACTATCTTCAAGAATGCTTGGTGGCAGTATCGGAATTACCTGAAGAAAATGTACTTCACCGGCAAAGAAACTCATCAAATTCCCTTACATTCTCCTGAGACACATTTACTGGACGATGACTGGGAACGCCTTGTTCTGTACTGGTCCCGATCCAAGAATGTGGATGTAATATGTGTAATATGTGTAATAGTGGTCCCGATGCCTTGTTATGTACTCTGTTCATGTATAACCAAGTGCCTAAACCTGAAGAACAACTGTTCTAATTTAAGATTCCATTGCTACCATAGGACATAGATATATGTTTGTTTGATGCTTTTATTATGTACTAGTACTTGGCAATAGAAGACTTGGTAGTTTAATCTTGTCCACCTTACTAATGAACTGGTTCACCAAAATGAGTTTCATATACTAGTACATGCTAAACTTGTTATGTGTCTGCTTGTTTCTTCTTTTAGAATGCTGACAGAATATTGGGGAAGAGTGCCTTATTAAGCAACGGTAAAGGAAGTAATGCAGATAAGGTTCAGGATCGTGACACATCCTATCTTGGTTTAGTGTTGGAGTTACTGGCCACTACCGCTTGCACAAGCTATTCAAACTCACTGTCTAAATCAGTTCGGTTTCTTGAGTCTCAACTACAAGCTGAAAGACACCGATCAGCTGTGTTGTGACAAGAAGCGGAAGGACTACAGAAGTCCCTGGAGCATTTAGATGCATACTTCTTGGTGCAACAGCAAGTGTTGGAGGATTTTAGCACCAAATAGGACAAAGCTAATCAGCTTGCTAAGCTTATTGCCAGCATGGTGGATTCCCAGGATAACATTTCTTGAGCTCTTCTGAAGTTGTTTCAGTTACGCTCTTGTTTTTCTGCCGCGTTTATTTGCACTGGTGGCCAATTTTGATGGCCAGGGTATATGATATGCTGCTTTATTCCCTATATTTGCACTTGTGGCGAACTTTGATGCCCAATGGATGTAATATGTGTAATAGCCGTGATAGCCTAGCATTAGTTGCTTGCTTATTTATCTCCTTGTTGTCTTGTTTATTTATTTGCTTGTTGTCGTTGCAGTTCTTTTTCCGCGGTTAACTAGTGGCTGCAATAACCTATTTTTTAAAACTAGGCCACAATAACCATGGGCTAATATTTACTGTAGTGACATTGGGCCTCCTACGGGCCATAGAAACAGTGGGACTTCTACGGGCCATAGAAACAGTAGGCCTTCTACGGTCCGTAGAAACAATGGGCCTTCTACGGGCCGTATCATCAATGGGCCTTATACGGGCCGTATGATCAATTGGCCAAACATGGGCCAATAACAGGCCGCATTATGGCCGTAAACGGGCTAGAGTTGGAATCATCCATTCATGGGCCGACCGTAAGGGCCATCGTTAGTAGGCCGTATTTGATGACGCTATGAAAACGGCCCAACATATTAACGGACCACAAACGGGACGATTGTAACCACGGGCTGAATTTGGCCCATAAGCAGAAAATGACAGTAACGGTCCGTAAGTAAACGAATGCTGGAAACGAGCCCAAGAATAAATGGGCTCTGAGAAGGCTGAAAGATAACATGGGCTGGAAACGGCCCAACGGAATAACGGGCTGTTAATGGGTATAAAGTGATACACTGTTCATTATGGGCCAGTTTCACCACGGGCCGTTAATGGGTGTAAAGTGATACACTGTTCATTCCGGGCCAGTTTCACCATGGGCCGTTAATAGGCCAAGAGTTACATAGGGCCTCATATGGGCCGAAAGACGTCATGGGCCATACATGGGCCAGAAGTGAAAACGGACTGGAATCATATTGGATGGCCCAGATGACGCTACTGGGCCTAATTCGGATAGGGCGTAACGGGCCTTGGGTTAGCGGGCTGTAAATGGGCTATATGTGAATAGGCTGTTTGTCGGTGTCAAAACCGGTGGATCTCGGGTAGGGGGTCCTGAACTATGCGTCTAGGCCGGATGGTAATAGGGGGCAGGGGACACGATGTTTTACCCAGGTTCGGGCCCTCTTGATGGAGGTAAAACCCTACGTCCTGCTTGATTAATATTGATGATATGGGTAGTACAAGAGTAGATCTACCACGAGATCAGAGAGGCTAAACCCTAGAAGCTAGCCTATGGTATGATTGTATGTTGTGGTTGTTGTCCTACGGACTAAAATCCTCCGGTTTATATAGACACAAGGAGGGGCTAGGGTTACACAAGGTCGGTTACAAAGGAGGAGATATCCATATCCGTATTGCCTAGCTTTCCTTCCATGCCAAGTAGAGTCCTATCCGGACACGAGACGAAGTCTTCCATCTTGTATCTTCATAGTCTAACAGTCCGGCCAAAGGATATAGTCCGGCTGTCCGGAGACCCCCTTATCCAGAACTCCCTCAGTAGCCCCCGAACCAGGCTTCAATGACGATGAGTCCGGTGCGCAGTATTGTCTTCGGCATTGCAAGGCGGGTTCTTCTCAAAATTCCGTGTACCTGTTGAAATAGTGCCCGGCCTCTTGTGAATGTTGTACTCCTTGGCTTCCACGCCCAATAATGGCCACTTTACACGTGTCGAGCGAATGTGAAGAGCCAGGGTGTTTTTACATTTACCCCCCTAGCCGTGCGAATGAGCTGCCTATTAAAAAGACGAGGATTCAGATCCAAATCACACCATCTTCCCTTGGCAAGCCTTCATCGGAGCGCATCCGACAGAGATCCATTCCATCATGGCCGGTCGACGCAGCTCCTCCTCTCGCTCCCCTAGCCCCAAGCCTGGAGATTGGGAGAGATGTTTTGTCCTGCACAGCAAATTAGTGATGCTTCAGACCAAGGGATTTCTTCCCCCAGCGTACATGGTCCCGGTTCGAGCCGGACTCGCCACCTATAATGGCGGAGAGCAACTGGAGAGCCTTCCCAATACCTCCAAGGGAGAGCGGGTATGCCTTGTCCCTCATTTGGTAAGAGGGCTCGGATTTCTAATTCATCCGTTTCTCCGGGGGCTCCTGGAGTTCTACGGCCTCCAGTTGCACAACCTTACGCCTTCCTCCATATTGCCTATCGCGGGATTCGTAGCACTTTGCGAGCTATTTTTGGGCTGTGAGGCTCATTTCGCGCTGTGGAAGAAGCTGTTCTGCCTTGTGCCCTGTTCTCAGAAGGGGTCAATATATCAAGTGTGCAGAGCCGAAGTGTGGCGTATTGCCGGGACCGGATATCTGTCCGGAACCCCAAAGAAGACGTCCGAAGACTGGCCTTCGGAATGGTTTTTTATAGAATACGTCCCCTCCCGGATCCTATTCGAATCGGCCTTCCTGAGTTCAACAACGCTCCTTTGAAGAACCACCAGAGCTGGCATCCCTGGAGCTCCCTGGAGGAAGATGACAGGGACGTTCTTTACCTGATGAGCCGGATAAGTTTGTTAGCTCGATCCGGATTGACCATGACCGAGGTCATGGCCACATGCATTATGCGAGGGGTGCAGCCGCTTCAGTATAGAGGCCACCCCATGTGGGATTTCAACGGGGAGGATGACACCACCCGCTACGGCCGTAAAGGGCCGGGATCGGTTGCTGATCTAATAAAGATCTTATCCACTTTGTACAAGGGAGAAGAGGAGGAATTCCTCCGCGTCAACCCGCAGGGTGGATTTTCTATGTACAATCCTCCGAGCTGGGTATGCGGAGACTTTTCCTCACCCACCCGTTTCATATTTCCATAGTTAAGTATTCATTCTAGCGATTTCAACGCAGGAGCTGTGCCAGGCTGTAAGGGAGATAAACAACCCCCCTCCACAACCCGAGGATCCGGAACGGTCCCTTGACCCGGCCTCCCAGGAGGATCCGGACATATCTGTGGAGCTGATAGATGGGGTATTTTACCAATTGAGCAATGACAACGCTTTGGTGGCCATTACGGCCGATTACCCTAGGCTACTTCTAGCCTCACAGGTAACTGACACCAAAGTCACGGTACTTTTGAAGAGGGATCCGTCCTTGTGTGTTTTTGATTGCCGTATAACAACCGTGTTTTGTAGGGGAGGTTATCGAGGCGGAAGGCTGAGCCTGCGATGACTAGCCAACAAGGGGCCGCGAGGCCAGGCAGGCTGAAAAACCCACAATCCGGATTGAGACACCGGCGCAGCGGTATAGCATGCTGTCTTTATTCCAAGACATTATTCTCAGAGGCATATTAACACCCATGCCTTCTTTTTAGGAAAAAGAGAGCTCGCCGGACTATACCTCGAGAGGCTACTAATCGTGCCTCCACCAGCCAGGCTCCAAGGCCGGATTCGGAGGCAGGAACGAATACGAGGCGTGCGCCGGGCGCTCCTCCAACAAAGGATGCGAATAAACTGTCCGCCACCAATTCCAAGGTGGAAAGTGCCATGAACCACAGGCGTCGCCGGACTGTTCTTCGTCACGCTTGTTTCTCCCAAGAGGCATTGGATGTCTTCAACTCGCGAGATGCGTACCTCCGTGCCGCTCAAAAAGGTCTAGCCAGAGCCACGGAGCAGTATGTAAAATACATACGGGTGAGAAAATTTCGTGGTTATATATATCAGTTGCCCCTAAGACTTGAAATAGTTAGAATAACCGATTTAAGGATCATTTGTTATGCAGGTTCTTACAGAAAAGAATACCCAACTGTCGCAGGAGCTGGCAGAGTGCAAAGCCCAACTTCAGGCCGCACTGGCCACAGCAGGGGAGCCCAAAGAGACCCCCTCTGGTAATATATCCTTCGAATGATAAGTATCATATAGAATGCGGCGTATATACAGATCTGACAATAAAATTGCAGATGACGCTGGAGTAAATCCGGATAAGCAACAGCTCCTACGCCAGGTGAAGGCTGGTGAGAGCGTGCTTACGAGGGTGAGGCAGGAGAAGAATGATCTCCTAGATGCCAACACCAAGGTGGGCGTGGAACTAAAAGATGTTTGTGCCCAAATGTCGGACTCTGTTAAGGAGAATCGGCGGCTTCGACGCGGCATATTTAGAAAGTGCTTGAACGAACTTTGAAAAAGAGTTCGGCGAGGAAGCTGGTTGATAGAGTTATGTCTGTAGGTATGCTAACAGGTCATCCTGCCGAGGAAATGCCCGGTTCTATGGGTGACCTTCTTCCCGAGCTCTCACAGCTGCACGAACGAGTTCGGCAGGTGATGCAAGGCGTCGCCCAGGCCTTGTGGCCACCCGTCTCCATGCCCAAAGGCCTTGGAGAGCTTGCAGAGAAGCTGAAAGGAGGGCGGCGGCGCTTCCGATTATGGAAGATATCAGCCTGCCATCAGGGCGCCAGGGAAGCCTGGGCAATGGTGAAGACGCGGTACACGAAGGCTGACCCGAACCACATGGCCGAAGTCGTACTTGTGGGGCCTGATGGGAAGGAGATCCCTGTGAGCTTAGTGTACGGCCAAGTAGAATTGCCCGCAAAGTATTCCCAACAGGACTGTAGACTAGACAACCTATTGGATGGTATTGAAGAGGAATTCAACCAGTCAAATTGACTATGTAATTTAAAGTGACATCTATAATGCCTTCTAGCCAGATTGTAGATCGTTTGTCGTGGCGGACCTTTTCGCTTCAACCTCGGGACCCGACGTCTGGAGTGTATCCGAATACCCTCTCGGTTATGTAAGAACTGGGGCATGTGTGGAGACCAGGTGTAGGGGTCATTAGTGCTTTAACGGACAAGTGCCCAACTAGTTATGTTATATTACATGGTTAGTAAGAAACATCTTCCAGGAAGAATAGTTCCGTTAGGGGTTCCTTTCCCTGGGAGGCATGCCCTAAAGTGCATGTCCGGACTGCGAGAAGAGATGCTGAAAAAACATCTAGGGGCGCATAAGTAAATAAGTGAAAAATCATCTTTATTTCACCGACCGAATATTCCCCTAAGAACACTAGCTTTCGGCTTCACCCAGTCTGAGGTACACATCCGGCTGACCCGGCAGTAACAATCGCAGAGGTGCTCCCCTTATGCCCTAGCCGAATTAACGGGAACATAGGGCATAAATACAAGAGCCAGGCAACGCAGCTTGGCCAAAACTTAAGTCATATCGATGCATATAATGGTGAATAAAGGGTACATGCGGAAGGATAACACATGTGTTGGGCATAAAGCCCGTATGAATAAGCTTCTGTTAAAGAAGCCCCCAGGTATAATGAGCACGAATAGCGCGTCAGTTGCGTGCAAACAAGGCACGAATGGGCCCCTAAAGGCTGTGAGAGAAAAGAAAAGGAGAAGGAGAAAAATATAAGATAGATAGTGTATAAAAAATGGATAGAGGAAGGAAACGAACACACAGTCCAGCGTTAGGCGTAGAATCTTTGAAGTCGGGCTGCGTTCCATGGGTTCAGCTCGAGACGATTATCTGATGCATCCCGCAGACGGTACGCTCCACCAGTCAGGACTTGGTCAATGATGAAGGGACCTTCCCATTTGGGCTTGAGTTTGTCCTTTTTCTTATCCGGCAAGCGTAGAACTAACTCGCCAATATTGTATGTTTTGGCCCGTACTTCTCTGCTTTGGTATCTTCGAGCCTGCTGTTGATAGAATGCGGAACGGGCTTTTGCCACGTCATGCTCCTCCTCCAAGGCATCCAAACTGTCCGGCCGATTGAGCTCGGCTTCTCTTTCTTCGTACATGTGCACTCGAGGTGAGTCATGAATAATGTCGCAGGGCAGAACCGCCTCTGCGCCGTATACCATAAAGAATGTTGTGTATTCGGTAGTGCAATTCGATGTGGTCTGCAGCCCCCAGAGTACGGAGTCGAGCTCCTCTCCCCAATGCGTGTTAGATTCCTTGAGGGACCGCACTAATCTGGGTTTGATGCCTCTCATGATAAGACCATTTGCCCGCTCAACCTGACCGTTAGTTTGTGGGTGATAGACTGAAGCATAATCGAGCTTGATGCCCATGTTTTTGCACCAGAGTTTTACCTCGTCGGTCGTAAAGTTCGTACCGTTATTAGTGATGATGCTGTGGGGAACGTCGTAACGGTGTATGACCCCGGATATGAAGTCTATCACCGGTCCGGATTCGGCCGTCTTAACAGGCTTGGCTTCTATCCATTTGGTGAATTTATCCACCATGACCAGTAAGTATTTTTGCTTGTGGGTTCCTCCTTTAAGGGGTCCAACCATGTCAAGCCCCCAGACCGCGAAGGGCTAGGTGATGGGGATGGTTTGGAGAGCGGTGGGTGGCATGTGGCTTTGGTTAGAAAACAGCTGGCAACCAACGCATCGTTGGACTAAGTCCTGAGCGTCTGCCCGGCCGTCGACCAATAGAAGCCTGTACGGAACGCCTTGCTTACAAGGGCCCGGGCCGCCGCGTGGTGACCGCCGAGTCCGGCATGAATTTCAGCCAGAAGAGTCCGCCCTTCCTCTTCGGAGATGCACCTTTGAAGGACTCCGGTGGTGCTTTTCTTATAAAGCTCTCCCTCATGCACTTTATAGGCTTTAGATCGCCGCACATGCAGCGTGCCTCGTTTTGGTCCGTGGGAAGTTCCTCCTTAGTTAGGTAGGCTAGGAATGGTTCTGTCCACGGGGCGATGACTTCCATTATTACGTGGGCTGAAGATGTTATTTCGTTGGCATAGCCTCCAATTATGTCAGAATATTCGATGTCGGGCAGTGCAGTTGGGTCCGGGCTGTTATTTCCGGGTTCCCCTTCCCATACCACGGATGGCTTGAACAGCCTCTCCAAGAAGATGTTGGGAGGGACGGCATCGCGTTTTGCGCCGATGCGTGCCAGGACGTCTGCTGCCTGATTGTTTTCCCGGGCTATATGGTGAAATTCGAGCCCCTCGAACCAAGCTGACATTTTTAGGACGGCATAGCGATAAGCTGCCATTTTCAGATCCTTGGCATCAAAGTCTCCATTTATTTGAGGTATCGCGAGGTTTGAATCCCCGCGCACCTCTAGGCGTTGAATGCCCATGGATACTTCCATCCGGAGACCATGTAGAAGGGCCTCATATTCGGCTGCGTTGTTGGAGTCCGTATACATTATCTGTAGTACGTATTGAACTGTATCTCCTGTTGGGGACGTCAAAACGACGCCAGCCCCCAGACCAGCCAACATTTTGGAGCCGTCAAAGTGCATGATCCAGTTTGAATATGTGCCATACTCTTTAGGGAGTTCGGCTTCCGTCCACTCGGCAACGAAGTCGGCCAAAACTTGCGACTTAATAGCTCGCCGTGGCTTGTAAGTTATGTCGAACGGGTGGAGCTCAATGGCCCATTTGGCAATCCGGCCTGTCGCGTCATGGTTGTTTATAATATCGTTAAGTGGTACTTCCGAGGCTACCGTTATCGAACACTCTTGAAAGTAGTGTCGCAGTTTCTGGGATGCCATAAATACTGCGTATGCTCTCTTTTGATAATGCGGGTACCATGACATGCATGGAGTAAGGATAGTGGACACATAGTAAAACGGTTTTTGAAGGGGGAATTTGTGTGCGTCCGTTTCTCGTTCGACGACGAGCACTGCGCTTACTACTTGATGAGTTGCCGCAATGTATAACAGCATTGGTTCGCCAATGTTTGGCGCAGCCAGGACTGGGTTTGTTGCCAATATGGCTTTTATTTCATTGAGTCCGGCCGTGGCGGCATCCGTCCACTCGAAGTGTCCAGTGCACCGGAGGAGGCGATAAAGGGGTAATGCCTTTTCTCCCAAGCAGGAGATAAAGCGGCTTAGAGCCGCCACACATCCGGTCAATTTTTGTATTTGTTTGAGGTCCTTTGGGATGTCCAATTGTGACAGAGCTCGGATATTGTGCTGGATTTGCTTCAATTCCTCTACCGGATACAATGAAGCCCAAGAGCTTTCCGGCTAGTACGCCAAAAACGCATTTTTCCAAGTTGAGCTTGATGTCGTACGTTCGGAGGTTATCGAATGTGAGCCTCAAGTCGTCTACTAGAGATTCAACATGCTTGGTTTTGACGACCACGTCATCTACATATGCCTCCACTGTTTTGCCGATCTAGTTTGCCAGACATGTCTGAATCGCTGATATGTTGCGTCAGCGTTTTTGAGCCCGAAGGGCATTGTGTTGAAGCAGAATGGGCCGTACGGTGTGATGAATGCCGTTGCGGCTTGGTCTGGCTCTGCCATTTTAATTTGATGGTATCCGGAGTATGTGTCGAGGAAACACAATGAATCCTGTCCTACGGTAGCGTCGATGATTTGATCGATGCAGGGGAGGGGGAAGGGATCCTTTGGGCAGGCCTTCTTAAGGTCCTTAAAATCGACGCACAGGCACCAGGATTTGTCCTTCTTTGGTACCATCACCAGGTTTGCTAGCCACTCCGGATGTTTTATGTCTCTAATCAATCCGGCCTCCAATAGCTTGGCTAGTTCCTCTCCCATGGCTTGTCTCTTAGGTTCGGAGAAACGGTGCCGAAGAGCCTGCTTGACTGGCTTGAATCCTTTATGATATTTAGGCTGTGCTCGGCCAGCCCGCGTGGGATTCTTGGCATGTCTGAAGAGTGCCAGGCAAAAATGTCCCAGTTCTCGCATAGGAACTCTCGTAGTGCGGCATCGACATCAGGGTTTAATTGTGCCCTGATGGAAGCTATATTTGTAGGGTCCGTTGGATGGACTTGGAATTTGTCTATTTCATCCGCCGGTTTAAAGGAGGTGGCCTTGGACCTTTTATCGAGTACCACGTCATCCCTGTTCACCATGGAGCGCAGCGCAGTCAGTTCCTCGGCCGCTAGGGCTTCGGATAGTGCCTCGAGGGCCAGTGTGGCTGTCTTATTTTCGGCACGGAGTGCTATATCCGGATCACTAGCAAGAGTGATGATTCAGTTGGGCCCGGGCATTTTGAGCTTCATGTACCCGTAATGGGGTATTGCTTGGAAGATTGTAAACGCCTCCCGCCCTAATAGAGCGTGGTATCCGCTGCTGAACGGGGCCACTTGGAATGTAATTTCTTCGGACCTGTAATTATCCGGCATGCTGAATACCACCTCTAGTGTGATTTTCCCAGCACAGCGTGCTTCCTGACTGGGGATGATTCCTCTAAAGGTTGTGCTACTTTGCTCAATGCGGCTCCAGTCTATTTCCATCTTTTGAAGAGTTTCCTCATAGATGAGGTTTAATCCGCTGCCGCCGTCCATGAGTACCTTGGTGAGTCGAAAGCCGTCCACGATTGGACTGAGGACCAGTGCGGCTCGTGCTCGGGCTGTTCGGAATTTAGGTTCGTCACTGGCATTGAAGGTAATAGCCGTGTCACTCCAAGGATTTATTGCTGCTACGTGGCAGATTTCGGCCATGCTGCAGAGTGTTCGCTTGCGTCTATTATTTGACGCGAAGGTCTCAAAGATCGTTAACACCGTATTGTTGTCGATGGGATGGTGCTCTGTGGTATTTGGGAGGAGTAGATCCTCACCAATTTTGGCCACCTGCCGGAGTATCCAACATGCTCTAAGGTTGTGCGTTGGTATTGCATCCACTGTACTATGAATTTTGCAGGGTCCGTTGAGCCATCCCTCCAGTACGGTTCCTTGCCCCGTAGAGGGCTTTTGCTTCTTGGTAGTTAACCCAGGTGTATTGTGATAATGCACCCTTTTATTTCGGACTGGGTTTGTGTTTAGGGCGGGATTATCCCAAAAGTTTGTTTCGGTTTTCCAGGCACTTTCCATCGCATAGTACTTTCGTACTATGGATACCAAGTCAGCGAAGCATGTTATCTCACGACGATTTATGGCGTTAAGGATTCCCTTGTCCGTGCAATTATTGTGGAAAAATAAGATTGCGTCTTCCTCGCGACAGTCCTTAACCTTGTTCATCGCAAGGAGGAATCTGGCCCAGTAGTGATGTACTGTTTCCTGGGGCTCTTGCCTAATTTGGGATAGATCGCTTATGTTTGGGTAGGTGGGCAGAATTGAATCCGAATCCTCACCCAATCTGAGACTCAGGGGCCAAGGAGTTTCTGAACTCAGAAGTTCGGATTCTTGGATGTTTTCCAATAAATCTAGCCCGCTGCCTGACTCTAGATTCAGTTCTTGAGTGACGTCCTCCCCTCCGGGGCTATCCAGCTTGGAGGGATCGGGAATCCGGACATAGGTGGTCCTTAAGATAGGTGAAGGGTTGCCGCATTGTTCCTCCACCACTGCAACGTGATGGGTGACCTGGGGAGAGTTGATCTCTCTCAGATCGGGTTTAGGCCCAATTTGATCATAGTCTGTAGTGACTCCCAGGGCGGCGATGCGATCCAAGAGCTCGTTTAGGGAAGAGAGCTCCATTGGATCTAACTGCTCGGCGAGTTCTGAGTTGACGTGAAGATTGCTTTCGATGACCCGAGAAGTCATCGTCGGCGCAACGGCCGAACAGGCGGTCATAAGAAAACCACCTAGCCGGAGAGTTTGGTCGACAACCGAAGCTCCCTTAGCCATAGTGCCGTCTTTAAAGATCGAATGAGGCACCCTTCCTGATGGCGACGACACAGCGGAACTCTCAATGAAAGCACCAATGTCGGTGTCAAAACCGGCGGATCTCGGGTAGGGGGTCCCGAACTGTGCCTCTAGGCCGGATGGTAACAGGAGGCAGGGGACACGATGTTTTACTCAGGTTTGGTCCCTCTTGATGGAGGTAAAACCCTACGTCCTGCTTGATTAATATTGATGATATGGGTAGTACAAGAGTAGATCTACCAAGAGATCAGAGAGGCTAAACCCTAGAAGCTAGCTTATGGTATGATTGTATGTTGTGGTTGTTGTCCTACGGACTAAAACCCTCCGGTATATATAGACATCGGGAGGGGCTAGTGTTACACAAGGTCGGTTACAAAGGAGGAGATATCCATATCCGTATTGCCTAGCTTGCCTTCCACGCCAAGTAGATTCCTATCCGGACACGAGACAAAGTCTTCCATCTTGTATCTTCATAGTTTAACAGTCCGGCCGAAGGATATAGTCCGGCTGTCCGGAGACCCCCTAATCCAGGACTCCCTCATCGTTAACATGCTTTCCATGGGCCGGCCCACCACCTTTTGACCAAGTCAAATGTCCGGCCTTTTCATAGGAATGGGCCTCTGTTGGGCCGTGCCACATGTCGACGTATCATAGGCGCCTATCTGACCCACTAACGAGCTGACACATGTTTCGTCCGGCCAATAAGAATTTTACACATGGAAATTTCCCATTGGTCGGGGCTGTTAACGGGTTATCGAATCCAAAACCCGACCCGATAGCTTAACGGCATTCCGTTACGGTGGATGCCACGTGTCGGTCACCCTTGACGAAAGCACTTCTGTGATGCGCGATTTATCGTCATGGAAGTGGACACTTCCGTGGTGATAATTTTGGTAATGTCATGGAACACTTCTACGACAGCACATGTATGACTATCTGGAACACTTCTACGACAGCACATGTATGACTATCTTGATTCTGTCATAAATTTGTCATGGATGTACATGCATGACAAAAAACGCGACCTACTGTGACAAACACGTATCATCACGGAAGTGTATATTTTTTGTAGTGTTATCATTAGTTACCTTGCTATTTTTATATTTTCAGTTTACAAAAACCTATATCTACCATCCATATTGCACTTGTATCACCATCTCTTCGCCGAACTAGTGCACCCATACAATTTACCATTGCATTGGGTGTGTTGGGGACACAAGAGACTCTTTGTTATTTGGTTGCAGGGTTGCTTGAGAGAGACCATCTTCATCCTACGCCTCCCATGGATTGATAAACCTTAGGTCATCCACTTGAGGGAAATTTGCTACTATCTTACAAACCTCTGCACTTGGAGGCCCAACAACTTCTACAAGAAGAAGGTTGTGTAGTAGACTTCAAGCACTTTTCTGGCGCCGTTGCCTGGGAGGTGAGTGCTTGAAGGTATATCTTTAGATGTTGCAATAAAATCTTTTTGTTTCTTGTTTTAGCACTAGTTTAGTTTATAAAAGAAAATTACAAAAAATGGAATTGAGTTTGTCTCATACGCTTCATCTTTTTAATATCTTTCGTGAGTACAGCCGGCCACGGGAGGCAGGAGCACGCGGCACGACTGGCGCTGGTTTGGGCGGCTGGAGAAAGAAGACCAGAGGTTGAAGAAGCACTATGGCTGTTGGATGAACATCATACTGTAACAGGAGCTAGAATCGTTCATATTGACTAAGTTGACAAAGCCCTCCGTCCCCGTCAACTTGGTAGGCCCACAAGTCAGCCTCCCACTATGCTGGGTTCCAGCTGGCAGGGGGAATATTCATTTTTTGTGCGTAATAAGGAGGCACTTCCTTGCGTGCGAAGATAGCTGGTGGGTCCAACATGTCAGCGGGGGGCACATTATTTTCATGAAATATAGAGGCCCTTCCGGTGGGTCCCAGATGTCAGGTGGAGGAATCATTATTTTGCGCGTAATAAGGAGGCATTTCCTTGTGTGCGGCCGTGGACCCAGGTGTCAGCCTCTCCACGCACATTCTACTTCCGATAGTGTCGTTCGTTGACCACATTGACCAGGCCGCGCCGAGCGCATCCAAGGTGGTGCACGAGGCGAGGCCCCGGACAGCAACGAGCTAGAGATGGGATGACGCGGGAGTAGAGTCGCAGACGGAGAGGTGTACGAGGGTTAACTGGTTCTAGTGCGGTGTGGTTCGGTAGTCTGTGGAGAAGAACAGGAGGTGTGGAGGGGTCGAGGGATGGCCTGGCCAATGGTGGAGTAGCGCTTCATAGCGAAGCATGCTAAGCAGAGCTGCTAGCAGCAGGAGGCGGGAGGTGGTCCCGGCGGCGCTGGAGGAAGAAGACGAGAGATTGAAGATGGATGTCGGTCGTTGGATGTAAATCCAACGGCTAACATGTCAGAATCATTTGTTGACTAAATTGACAATGACTTGCGTTGTCTTCGACCTATTGGCCCACATTTCAGCCTCCAAAAATGTGGCACGTATTCAACCCATTTTTTCAGATTTTACAGTCTATTTTTTTGCGCGGTAGAATTTACAGTCAATTTGATCTTTTTTTGAATTACAGCCATTAGCTGGGCTGGGTGAACAGATAATGTAGCGTCCATGCGGCCCATTTATTTTATTTCCTAAAAAAATATAGGCCATTTGCAGTTTCTCGAAATACACGATTTTGCTGGGCTGATTCTAATTATAATGTTGGGTTGGGCTAGCAATGTTATCAAAAAATAAAAAGGGGCTGAGCATTTTGTTATAAATATATTTAAATATTAAGTGATATTATTACATTCGTCCTTAAATCTTACCCAGCTTTTGTACACAATGACTAGGATTTTTGTGCCAAAACAATCCAGGATCTTATTTGTTAAGAAATTATTTTTATAAGTTAATAAGATGTGGGATATTGTTTTCTTACATATGTAAGTATCTGTTAAATATATGATTGCAATAAAAATAATATATAATAACATATAAAATAATTTAAATATATATAATATAGTTAGAGGGGAAATATAAGTTGGACCTGGTGTTCCTATTCATATATAGAAAAATATAACACACCTCTGCGTTTTCTTCAAAAAAAATACATAAATTGGGCTGCCAAAAATAAAACCTCGGATGGGAGGTCCATAGGCTGGTCGATACATGACGGACCTAAGAAAATACAAACAGGCCTATGCACCTCCCATCCGAGGTCGTGGGCTGTGCATGTTAAAAATAAAAGCCTAGACGGGGCAGCCCAAAACCACGTCCAACACTTGCCAAAACTTCATCCCTCGTTTTCTCAGTGTTTCGCACACTCGACATTGTGTGGGCATTTTCACTGTGCATCATATGAAGATGTGCTATGCATGAATGTTGATCAGCATGATGTTAACTGGCTGGTAGTTCCATTTTCGACCATGAATAAAACTTCCAACATGATGTTAACCCTGTTTGAAAAGGCCGTGTTAATTTAAATGCTCTGCCTCTGAAAGTTGCAGTTTCTTATCTGAAACTGAACTTGCAGTTTCTTATCTGAAACTGAAACTTGCAGTTTCTTCTCTGAGAATCACATTGTCTGCACTTTTATACTCCTATGAAACTACATTTTTTGAATTGCTAAAAATAGAACTCTAGAATTCATAAAATACTTGAAACACATTCATATCTAAAATTCAAAAGACATTCATATCTGAAAGTACTCTCAAAATACACAACACAAAACACAATTCACAACCTGCAAATACTGACAACCATAAGCTCCTCCTGACAATTCACAACCTGCCCAACTATGTGGCTGGGGGGGGGCAGCCCCCTCCTATTCCTCGGCGGCAGACAGCCACCCCATGAGACGATGTGAACGGCGAGGGAGACGATGGCGGGGAAGCGTCATCGGGCCAACTGCTTTTCTCCTCTTGCAGTTGGGTTCGGTCGACGAAGACTCCACCGGCTCGCTCTGGCAGGACACCCTCACAAACGACACCCTGTAGATGCTCGATCCTTCAATCTCTGGTGGATGCTCCATTTGGGATCGATACTCCCACCACCGCTCCCTCACGACCGGATTCGGTGAATCTGTTTGCTCCATGGCCCAGAGGAGCAGCTCTATGTACTCCGGCACGACTCCCTCTGGGAGTATCGCCGCCTTTTCGCTCTATTGCAGATATTTGGCCATGGATGTCACCATCACCGCTAGTTGGTCCTTGTTGTCAAACCAAGACTGTATCTCCAACATCCTAGCTAGCTTCACAGGGACACCGTCTGTGATCCTCACATATTGGTTGTACTCCTCCATCGATCTACTTCTCCATCGATCTACTTCTCCACAGCACCTTCGCTCGCTTGGATGGAAGAGGAGAGGAGCAGCGCTGGTTTTGGATTAGAATGGGAGAGGAGCGATGCTGGTTTTGGACTCGAATAGGAGAGGAGGGCGGTGGTTTTGAAATGGAAGAGGAGAGGAGCGGTGCTGCATTTAGATTGGAACAGGAGAGGAGCGGCGGTGGTTGAAGAGGAGAAGAGCGGAAGAGCGGCGCTGGTCTTGGAAGTATTTTTTTGTTGTTTTGCGTATTTTGGGTCAAAGTTTGACCACATACTGTATTCGATAAGCAAAATGTGAATGCATGTCACCAAAAATTGTATCGTTTGGTTTGTATCTGAATGTACTTTCAAATTATATTATTTTTGCAACGTATAACATGTATTTTATGTGCGAAAATCATGGTCAATTATGATCCAGAATAAAAGGGAGACTAGTTAATGTGGGGTCACTTTCTTAATTGAAGGGTAAATTGATTTTGATTTTGGTCCAGTCACAGCGCGCCGGCCCTCTCGTCCAGTCCTAAATCGCTGCCGCATGCTCCTCTCCCTCTTCTCCATTGCAAAACCACCTCCTCTCCTCTCCATCATCTCCATTCCAAAACCACCGTCTCGCCTCACCCTCTTCTGATCTTGTCCATTGCAAAACCACCTCCTCTCCTCCTCATCATCTGCATTCCAAAACCACCATCTCGCCTCTCCCTCTTCTCTATTGCAAGACCATCGTCTCTCCTCCCATCTTCCAAAGCTAGCACCGGACCACTCAGAAGGATATCTATGGAGAGGAGGCAGCAGCGAATCAGGCAGATTGTCAGTGGTGACCTGGCAAAGTTAGCCAGGTTGAAGGAGATCCTTAGTTGGTTTGAGAATGAGTGGGAGGTTTCGAGGACGGTGCGGGCCATGTGGCAATGTATGGGAAAGAGCGAGACGGCGGCGATGAGGGCGGCGATGTACATGTACTCCTCGGCGGCAGTCACGCCGCAGTCCTCCGAGTTCATCGTGTATCTCCTCTGGGTGATGGAGCAGACAGATTCGCCCGAGGCGACAGTCAGGCGGACGTGGTGGGCGTATAGGTCGAAGGTCGAGCACCCAGAGGATAATGAATCGATCGAGTATGGTGTGCCGTTCGTGAGGGTGCAGAGCCAGCCGGAGCCACAAGAGTATTCGTTCTCCCACTGCAAGAGGAGGCCGGATGGCACGATGTTGCTTCCCCGCCGTTCTCCACGGTTCCCTCGACGCTCGCCTCGTTTCAACGGCGGCGGTAGGGTTTAAGGTAAGCTTCGCACTAACCTAATCTTCCACCTACTCATGCTTACGATCAGTGTGACAGCTAATGAAAATCATGCTTACAATCAGTCTCCGAGTACTACACCAATCACCCTAAAATAGCTCTGGACCTTTGGGTCAAAGTTGTGACACAGTGTACAAATAAAGAAAAATAGATTGGTGCTTCTTTCAGAAAAGAGTACTCCCTAGAAAACTGCCAATATAAGCTACTAGTATTTGGTTAGATTATTTCCTGCCGAGAAAGATCCGTCCATAGAGAGCGCCACACATCCCACTGGTGGTGGTGGATGCCAATGCGTGCATGCAGCATGGTTGGTGTCAGTAATTTTTTACTTGGCACACCTCGCACTCTGCATATATGCCGGTTCCATACGTACATTCGCGCAGTTTCACCAAAATGCAGCTGAATAACCCTGTTTGCACACATAATTAAAAAGCGTGATTACATTATAGTGGCACTAGTTGATGAAACACACAAAAGAAATAGAAGAAAATATTGCGATAGTATCATAGTATGCCATGCTGCGAGGGCGAGATGGGCCCTGCGACACCTCATACGGTACGCCTCATACTGGACATCGTCCCAAGTCTCCCAGATACACCTTCTGCCAGTGATGAACATCAGTGTACAGCGGTAGTACAAGGAGGCGCCTTGAGACATTCAAATCTCTATTTTTGTACATATCAACTAAAATTAAGCACCCAAGTTTGCAGAAACACTTAAAGATTAACAATGGGACTAGTTGATGAAACATACATTAACAAAGAGAAGCACTTTCTTTATCTACATTGGAAATGAAATGATAGAGATGACACTCACTCTATTTTAACTGTATTATTACTTCATTTTATCAGTGACACTAGGGTCGAGCAGGTGGCAAACGAGGTGTACCGTGCGTCGCACGGATGGAGGCCGGGGGTGCTTAGACTAGGATGCTGAAGCTGGCTCTTTTAGTCACCAACATGGATGATTCAATTCATGGGACCTTTTGGTGCAGTTCACCTAAAATGAAGCAATGTCCTGTGAGCTAGCAGCTTCTTCTTCAATTGTTTTTAAGAAAAGGGCTCTAGCCCCGGTTCCATTTCCATCAGAAAATGAAACCCACAGAGCTTCTTCTTCATTAGTTGCAATAAAATTGAGCAACATCAAGGTTGGTTGTGAAGCTCCTGGAATGCTCAACTATAATTTGGATATCATTTGTGCAGTTCAACTAAGATCGAGCATGAAATGTATATCTCTGTTTGCACAAAAAAGGTGGAAAGGAGGGTACCTATCAAGTGATGAAACATGCATCAAATGAAAAGAAGCATGTTCCTTATTTGAATGGCAATCCTACAAGGACAGTAGCAATTTCTAAAGCACTGGCATTGCTAGATATTAGTGTGGGCATTAGGATTAACTATGACAACCGTTAAATACGACATTACTTTGGGCACGGGAGAGTAGGTGGACCAGGACAGTTGCATTTCTAATGAAAAGAACCAACTTATCTTAATGGGAAATTTTCGCAGGACATGTAAAGAAGTGCCATTGATTCATATTACTGGAGGCATTACATTGAAAGCAACATTGGTTTACCGTGCCCTTACTTTTAACAGTGCGACTGCTACATTTTACCAGTGGCATTACATAAGAGTGGCTCGGGGCAACAAACATCAGAACAGAATATCTGGGTTGGTCCCATTTTTGTTCGGTATAGCCACCTTATACTGTGTGAGGCTAGCAAATCTAGTGCTGGACTTACTCTGTTGACTTGTCCCCTAGTCCCCACTTTCTTTCCTTTTTCAACCAATAGATCGGGTTTATATTGAGTTTGTACTGCGTTTCCCTCTATTTTCCTATTAGACCTAGAGACTAGTTGGATAGCCAGTCTCTACTACTTTTCGCCCCATTATTTTCTCTTTTGACCAAGTCCTAGATTCAGGTAACAAATCCTCCCCCACCCCCACCCCCTTCCTTCCTTGTTTGAACCAAGTAGTACTAGATTCGAGTGCATGAACTAGTTTTACCTCTTAAACGTAAAAAAATTAGGTGGTTTTCGAACAGCCGATCGATCCTATCTACGAGGGGGCCTGAGAAATAGTAAAATATACAAATGCAGCAATGTCAGGAGCTCGAGAAGTAGAGCAAGGTCGGTTTCGAAGGAATTTTTACCTGATGGTCGCTGGGATGTCGCTAGCTGGGCGGCGGGAGGCTGGATCTGCCCACACTACGGCAGCAAGGAAGAAGGGGTTGGAGGCCCTCCCTCGCCAGCGGTGCTTGGGAGAGAACAACAAGGCAGGCTGATCGGGACGCGCCCAGCAGTGGGTAAGAGCCATCGCTGAGGATGACCGCATGAATGTTGCACCTTCTCACCTTCCCCGGCAGAGAGGATCCGGTTGGATCTTTGACCAGCGGTGAGCAGAGAGAGAGTGTGTGCCACCGTTGTCGTGTTTAGATCTGGAGAGGCTGAGACAGTGTGAAGAGAGCAACACTAGCAAGCAAGCGCGGAGGCTCCTGCCTATATAGTGGAGTAGTACTAGTTTTCTTTTGTCTACCGGAGCCGGCTTGACCTCGTCAATGGCGCTGTTTGGATACTCTAACACAGTTAGAGTTAGAGTTATTTTCTAACCCAATCTAACCCAAATAAGCACCTCCCCACCGGGATAGTTGGGTTAGATGGAACTAACCCACTCTAACCCTCCCTGTTTGGATACTTTTGGGTTATTTGAGCCCCCGACTAACCCAAACTATCTCTAACCCCATGATCCAAACAGGGCCAATGACTGTCGAGGAGTCTTCATGCACGTGGCCCGGAGGCGCAGTTGTCGTCATTTTGATCTGAAGCGCCGGATTATAACATATAACACGAAAATATGCCACATGACAAGAAATCATAACCTCACTGCCCAAAGGAGACAACATGAATCCTGACGGACAAACTAGACAAGGAACAAAGCTCAAATTGAAGATAAACTCGTAGAAAAGGGGTCCGTCGATAGATGTCCTAATTAACATAGCCGGCTTGACCTAGATGGCAGCCGAGTAGTCATTGTTCGTGCTTGTGCCCCCAATGACTAGCCCAACTCAGTTGTCGTTGTTTAACCATCGCAGTGATCCGAAGCACATGACACCTAATTTTGCGAGATGACAAGAAACCTTTTTTTAGATTTCTCACCACAACTACAGCCATGTACAACACAGCCTGTACGATATGTAGATGATAGCCAATCCAGGCGTGTCTGCTGGAGTCTGGTCACATGCATGGACGAACTGATCTTCCGTGTCTTGCAGGGATCGTCTAGGCACCAACGTAGTACAACACTTCTCTAGTACTATCGCTCGTCTCCCTCTTCTATTAAGTCACCCGACTTGCGGGGCCGGGGAGTGTGCCTATGGTCAGTTCTCAATTGCCGTCCCACATGTGTGTTCAAACGCAATATGATGCACGTTCCATTTGGAGAGCAGCGTGCCAGACCAACCGACCGTCTGGGGTGCAACGCAAAAGCGACGGGCGCGCTGTATACTCCTTACATGTGTATCGCCGTTTTCTAGACGCTTTGCTCCGTGGCGCGGGTGCAATCCATCGATACAAAATTAGTATACTGTATACTATTTAAAAGTCGAGGGCGGGGCTTTTCCTGCGCGGTAGGCGGCGGGGCAGTTCCGCCTAGTCGGTTCGACAGAGACGCGAGAAAACGAGGGAGTAGGCTACTGCAAACGTGCGGCTGTGTGATTTGACAGCGAGTTACTGCTGGACAGGTGGGGCCCCATGATTTGACTTGCCATTATCATTTTAACTGTGGCGCTACGACTGGCATGAGTCTCCCGATTCCTGACCACCTCGCCTCTCCCAATGCTCCACCATGTAGTAGAGGCTGGCTCTTGCATGAGAGCCCACTTCTCCACTTTTTCCTTGCCTCTCTTTCCTCCACTTATGCAAAAATTCCATGTAAAGCGCACTATTGTACTTACTTGCTCCTACAAGTGCTTAAGCTTGCCACATAGGCATAAAGTCTGATGTGGCACGTTAATTAAGAAGAGAGAGACTAGTTTGGTGACCCAAGGAAGAAACGGTGCTAAGTGTGTGTACCTAGGTGAAAAGACAATTTTGAGTCTATAGCTAATTAAATGAAGCAAACTTAGCAACACCAATTCATTGGAAGAGGTCACTCCTTGGCAAATGCAATAAATACTAGTACTCCCTGTGTCCCATAATATAAGAACGTTTTTGGCACTACACTAGTGTCAAAAATGTTCTTATATTATGGGACGGAGGGAGTATGAAGAAAGAGATAGAGAGAAGTAAAAAAAATACACTTATAGACAACCTTATAGCCAAAACCTTGTTGTAGTATGAGTGACTAAGTGATGACTATGTATGACATGCCAACATCAGATAGCCTAACGCACCATGTTAAATCGTCAAGGGCGCGACCACACGAGCGATACGACGGTCGTGGTAGGCGTGACCACGATACGGGCTGCCGGCAGCCCTTGGATCTGAAATCAAATGGTCGCATGCTAAGTTGCTGAAAATTTGCAGAATAACCCTCCAGGATAGGATATTCACCCATAGGTCTTGAATCACGCCATGCAACCGTTCGATCTCAGATCCAAGGGCTCTTGGAAGCCCGTATCATGGGAGAATGGAAAGCCACTACCCCGTCGTTCGCACGCTGGCAGTTCGCTCCTAGTCGTCCTCGCACGTCCTTTAATACTACGGCGGTTCACTCCTAGTCGTCCCGTCCATTCAAATTACGACAGTTCGACCAATCCTAACCCTCCTCCAAAATCCATGGCGTCCCAAATCTCCCCGATCGGCGGTGAGTACAAGGTTAGAACCATCACCGGCGATGAGTTCGACGTCATCTACACCCGTTCTTCCACGATGGTGAAAGGATGCTTTTCTCGCCTCAGACGCATGTTCGAAGACTCAGATGATGAGTGGGTCACTGGGCTAGATGTTGAGTACACTACAGTCCTGGGATGATAGAAGGATCTAAAGGACGAAGAGAGGAAGAAGCCCGCCGTGATCCAGGTTTGCGTGCATGACTTATGCTTGGTCTACCACATATGCCAGGCCGACGTTGAGTGCCGGGATTTTAAGGACTTCCTCGAGAGCAACCTAGTAAAATTCGTTACTGCAGACTTTGGTAACAACAAAGAAGTCCTGCATCGGATAGGCCTCGTTGTAGGCAACACCTTCGACCTCCAGAAGAATCGGCTAGTGTCCTCTCGTCAGCCTTCAATGCTGACCCTAGCAGGAGCCATAGTTCATCCTTCATATGGTAAACTGGAGAAACCTCATTACACGTTTCATCATCATGCATGGCAGAGGAATGTACTAGATATAGACCACATCCACTACGCTGCAATGGATGGCTACCTTTGTTTCAATATCTACAAGGGTTGGATGAAGAGCAACAGCCAAGTGTGCGGTTCAAGCAAAGAATTATCATCCAAGAGGAATAGGGACAAGGACAAAGTCGAGGACGTGGACGAGGACTCCGAATAAGGTGGCAGTGTCGTTGCTCATGGTGGTTCTAAACTTCTAATGCAGTGTCTACCGGATTAGTTGCATAGTTTAATTTCAGGTGTGCTTAGTTTAATTTGAGGGGTGTGTTGTGCTGAGCCCCCAGCAGAACTATGTTATGTTTCTTCTCGTTACTTTAACTCTTCACTATGTACATACTACTAGTATTTCTTAAATAGAATTTAGCACCCAAATTAAGCACGTACTAGCTTTTTTAAAAGTACTATATGCATAATTTGGCGACGAGCGCTCTCTATATGTACCACCTTTTTTTTAATTTCAATTTTTGCTCCATGGCGCAATCCATCGATAGTACTGCTGTACAAAAGTATACATTTTTTAAAAGGCTAGAGACTGTTCATCACATTTTTCTAAAGGAGGGAGTAGTAACTTTTGTCTCGATTACTATTTTTGGCCTTGTATAGATGCAAAATGTATTTTTTTATAGTGGCCTTGTATAAGTAAATGGAGGGAGTACTAACCAAAGTACATAGTAGGGACGAGGAGTAAACGGAGGGAGTAGTAAAATTTTCTCCTCGTGCTGCGAGCCACCACGCGCGTGGGCGAGGGAGCGGGCGTAAAGGCATACAGTAGTAGTAGACTCCTAATGCTCCACCTTGTACATGTGCTAAGCCTTCCACGTAGGCAAAAAATCTGATGTGGCAAGTTATTTAAGAGGAGAGAGATGAGTGTGGTAACCCCAGGAAGAAACAATGCTAAGCACGTGAACCTAGGCAAAACATTTAAAGAAAGGAAGCCCACCAATACATGAAGAACTTTAGTTGCTAAATCATTAAATAAAGCAAGCTTAGCAACCATAAGCTAAGCACCTATGCATTGGGGAGTATAGTTACTAAGCTATTTAATATGCTTAGCACCTCATATAAGCACCCATGCATTGGCACCAGCCTAAGCAAGCTTCACCTCATCCTGCGAGCCACCGCGCCCGTGGGTGGGGGAGACGGCGTACTAAGCAAGCTTCTCCTCGTTCTGCGAGTTGACGGGACACATCATTTTTAATAGTACTATATGCATAATTTGGCGACGAGCACTCTCTATATGTACCACCTTTGTTTTAATTTCAAGTTTTGCTCCATGGCGCAATCCATCGATACTACTGCTGTACAAAAGTATACATTTTTAAAAGGCTAGAGGGCGGGGCAGTCTAGCTTGGTCGGTTTCACAAGAGGCGAGGGCCTTTGTGATTTGACGGCTCATTACTGCTGGAAGGCGGGGCCTTGTGATTTGACTGCTCGTATAAATGCGCCGACGACCTGATCGAGGAGGTGCAAAGAACCGTGCGATATACTCAAGTTTTCCACTGGAGTAGTACTGTGATGGAGGAGCACGAAACATGGCAGCCCAGTGCCATATGGCAATAAAAAATGATCTAATTTTCTAGTCATCTCATTGTTAGCATTGTTCTATTCATTCCCTCAAAAAAACATTGTTCTATTCATGCCTCGCAGAGAACGTGACACGTGCGGCGAAACACCCGAAGCAAAAGACGAAACACAGGAGCAAAAGAAGAAGGAAGATTATCACCCCAAATGATCTAATTCACCGCGGAGTCGTAACTGCTTCTTCATCGCCTCCACAACATCCATCTCCTTGCGCGTCTCCTCCGCCATCATCTTCATTCTGTCCATGACGCGGGATTTCTTGACCTGAGCCTTCATCATCTGTTCCACAGCCGCATTATGTACCTTGACAGCATCCGAGTGCTCGATGCGGAGCTTCGCCAACTCCTCCTTCTATTCCATGATGAGGGCCTGCAGCATCTTCATCGAGGAACTACTATTCTCATGCATCTTCTTCCAGCCGGCTTTCTTCTCCTTCAACAGGCCGATCTCGTGGCAGAGCTTCACATTGTCATCCTGAAGTCACAGGATTTTGCCGGTCGCCTTCTTCTCCGAGGCAATGCTCTTCTTCAGCAGCATCTCCTCAACTCGCCCTGCTGAGTGAGCTCAACGAGCATGTCGTCGAGGCATTCCTTCAGCAACTCAATCAAGCCTTGGATGAACTCCTTCTGCTTATTGAGGTGCTTATTGAGCTGATCGGGCATGCCGTCGAGGGATAACGACTCCAGCTCCGCCGGCTCGGCATGTTCGCCTCTGCGGCTAGGTCGTTCCTGGGAGCCATCGCCTGCCCATGAGAGATCTTTCGTGGTCTCTGCGTGGCGGCGAGCCCTCTCTTTTTTTCTGCAGCCTTGGTTGCCGCTCCCTTGTTACGAGTAGTTCTCGACCTAGAGCTCTGGTCACCGGCCATGGCAACGACGGACGAAGAAGAAGCACTTATGAGGAGGAAAGGTAGAGTAATTTTCGGTTAGGTAGTTCCCCTTTTTATAACCTAAGTACTAGCACTAGTATTAATACCTGCATAGTGGGAATACGTTCAGGTTAGGTACGTACTAGTAGGTGTGAGCAGGCTTTCGAATGTGATGGGAACAAGGTAAAGATTAATTGATGGTTTTGGTTTCGAGGCCCAAAACGGCTCCCGATGAGTTTAGCGGAAACTAAATTTCAAGTACTACAGTGCTCAAATGCGTAAATATTATGTTACTGTCAAAAATTGGCACAAAATAGGAAGGAGACCAATGGAAGTACTACTAGCAACCCACGATTTAACTACTCGCATGGGCGCAGTGGAGTAATAATGTCTTTCTTCCGCCCTCACGTCCACTCAATTTGCATGCACTGTATTAATTGACCATCAATGAAGTGAACGACTTTACACGCGTCAAATTATCACATGGGGTGGATCTTGGTACAAAATTGCGTACGCCCGTGTACCCGCGTGTGCGTGTGAGGGAATGAGTGCGTGCATGGTGGGTGCGTGCACATCTTCGCTTCATGCATGTACCGCCAGTATGGCTCAGGGAGGACGAGTACATTCTTCTGGAACCAACAACACGTCACTATGATCAATCCACGCAAGGAGGTCGCGACAAAGCCTCCACATGTGCCACGTGGCTTCATTAACTGTAAGACAGACACTGTGTAGCGTGCCATTGGTATTCTAATTTACGTGTTTTGCACATACTCGATGTACTAGTAAGGTACACGTGCATTGCACGCATCAGATTTTGCAACCAAATTATGAATAAATACCACACTATAGCATGTAAGCTCTGAGTCATATATGCCTGATGTAGCCCTTCGTTTAATTCTTATATTTCATCTCATTCAAAATCAATTAGTTTTTATAAAAAAAGCTAAGAACGCGGGAATTGGAAAAACATGGGATTATAGTGGAATGTTGTCTTGAATCCTATAGGATTGTACGAGTGTTTGATTGTGCATAGAAAAACGCAAAATTCTTTCAAAGAGGTTTGAGTGGATGGGATGTTTCCTATGAAATCTAGTGCAAATGAATCAAACAACCAAGATAGGAAAAATTCCAAATGATTAGAATCCTCCAAAATTCCTTTGAGAATCCTTTGAATCAAAGAAGCCCTTAATCTATTTTATGATTCATGGAATTGTGCGTTGTAAAGCATAAAGTAAAAACAAATAATGGCAATTCAACTAGAAAAAAAGTTTGTGCAGTTATGATACGGAAGATTCTAGAACAAAAGAGAACCACTGTTGCTTTGAGGTTTGTGCATTATGCTTAAGTTCAACCATGGAGTCTGCTAGATTGTACATGTGGCAAAATCCGGTGGGGGCTAGAAGATGGTGCGAGGGGCCGAGTGGAGGGAACTATGAAGGAATGCACAAGTGGGAGATCGATATTTAGAGAGAGGGGGCGAACACGTGCGCTGTTGCGCGCAGTGGCGGAGCCATGAAAAATAAATGAGCTAGGGGGCCAAGCATTGCTAATCCTTTACGAGGAGGGTCAATTCATGAAATTAAACCATTTTTAGCAGCAATTGTCTAATGATCGCATTCATATTAGCCTCGATATATAGTGATGTTAGGGGGGAGGGGGGCAGGGCCCTTACTGCCCCCTGTCTTCGCCATTGTGCACAAGTCTGAGAGATGAAGCATAAGGCATGGATGATGATTGGGGGACGTTGGATATATAATTAATGTGGGTGTATTAGCTATATATGTTAATCCTATATGGAGAGGTATAGATTGATCAATGTGGACGTGGGAAAGAGGGTGAGACCTCACTGGATATATCGATTGATCGGTTTGTGTGGAAAACTATGAAAGACCTAGCTATATACACACATACATAGAGGAACATCGATCGTCGTGCATGCACGTGTGAGAGATAAAGAATGCCCGATATGATGGAGAGGGGGATGTGTGTGGGTGCGTGCCTTCATGGGAGACTGACCTGAAGAAAAAGATTGCATGCGTGGGGTGGATAATGCCGACTGGTAGTGTGTGTGCATGCATGCATGAGAGAAAGTTAGTGGTACAATTATAAAGAGAAGACTACTATGTGGGTGTAAAAGAATAGGTGAGGTCATAATCAATGTAAAGTTGAATTCAAATATTTGAATAAGAGATCCTGATGTTTAAAACCCATGCATGCATGAATATTACCGAGATCTGCGCGGTGTGGTTTGGAAACGAGCATGTTGTAATGTATACACATTGAACAAGGTCAGACTGATTTGAATTTGAGATACCGATGGCAGACATCATTTGGCCACGTCGCATCCGTGCATGGACACACTATTCTAATTGGATATGATGGGCGGCTTTGGCATCACATATCTATATCTATACCCCTATATATATTATATTTTATATTTTTTTATATTGTGTGCGGGTAACTTTAACTTTTAAAGATGGTCATTGGATGAGGCGAATCCGATGGTCCAAAGATGGCAGAGTACTACTGGCCGTTGGATATCATCTAGATTCCACCAGATTTCGCCACATGTATAATCTAGAAGACTCCATGGTTGAACTTAAGAATAATGCACAAACAACAAAAAACAAGCACTTCTTATTTGTTCTAGAATCTTTCGTATCAGAATTGCCCAAATGTTTTTCTACATGATTTGCCATTATTTGTTTTTACTTTATGTCTTACGACGCATAATTCCATGAATCTTAAAATAGATTAGCTTTCTTATAAAAACTAGATGATTTTGAATGAAATGAACTATAAGAATTAAACGAACATCAACATCATGCATATATGACTCAAAGCTTGCATGCTATAATGTGGTATTTATTCATAATTTGGTTGCCAAATCTCATGCGTGCAATGCACGTGTACCTTACTCTAGTCTAAATGGTGTTTGTGTGTGTGTTGTGCGTGTTGAGGTGCAAATTGTCTTTTTTGGGGTACACGTTAAGCTTGTTCTTCCGAAATTTCAAGCCGCGCCTTGTTATGCCGAAAATTCAAGCTAGCGTCTTTGTCTATCGTGCTGCCAAAATCCCGCCTCTTCAACCCGCGCCTTGTTAGCACAAAATATTTAAGATATATCTTTGTCTCGTTGTGCTCCGACAAGTCCCTCCATCTCAACCCACGCCTTTCTATTCCTAAATTACAACGCGCGCGAAAACTCCCACCTCCTATGAAATCCCGACACGCGAAATGCTTGTGGTACCTGTCGGTGTCAAAACTGGCGGATCTCGGGTAGGGGGTCCCGAACTATGCGTCTAGGCCGGATGGTAACAAGAGGCAGGGGACACGATGTTTTACCCAGGTTCGGGCCCTCTTGATGGAGGTAAAACCCTACGTCCTGCTTGATTAATATTGATGATATGGGTAGTACAAGAGGAGATCTACCACGAGATCAGAGAGGCTAAACCCTAGAAGCTAGCCTATGGTATGATTGTATGTTGTGGTTGTTGTCCTACGGACTAAAACCCTTCGGTTTATATAGACACTGGAGAGGGTTAGGGTTACACAAGGTTGGTTACAAAGGAGGAGATATCCATATCCGTATTGCCTAGCTTGCCTTCCACGCCAAGTAGAGTCCCATCCGGACACGAGACGAAGTCTTCAATCTTGTATCTTCATAGTCTAACAGTCCGGCCAATGGAGATAGTCCAGCTATCCGGAGACCCTCTAATCCAGGACTTCCTCAGTAGCCCCTGAACCAGGCTTCAATGACGATGAGTCCGGCGCGCAGTATTGTCTTCGGCATTGCAAGGCGGGTTCCTTCTCCGAATACATAACAGAAAAATTTGAATATGAGGATAGTGTTCGACCCTGCAAAATAAGTTCCACAAACCACCGTAGAGAGAATAATATTTTCGCAAATCTAATTTGCTGACTTGTTTTGGCAGCATGACGTTATGTCATGGCCTGGTGATTATTCGAGCCGTTTCCTTTAACTAGCCCCGCACATAACGCGAGGCAGTTTTTCGACACGTCTTGTCAAAGCAGAGATCATGTCCCCTTATTACGGGATTCTCATCAATACGGGCATGGGTAACCCAACCGCGCCATCAATTATAGCGCTTGGGAGATAAGCAAGTTTTACCAGGCAAGTGGGGACACTTAGTTTCATCCGCCCATATAAAGGGATAAGGATTCACCTTTCTATCCACGCCTTCTTCCTCCTTTGCTCATCCGTTTTCGCACACTCGAGCTCTAGCTCCCAAGTCCGCACTTCCCACCTCAACCTTCTCCAACCATATCCGGAGCGGGAGGCAAGTGGATGGTCTCCTCCGTCATGGATGGAGACATCAAGAAGCTGAGGAGAGCCGGATACCTGCCCCACGACATCGCGCACCGGCTCTTAGATGAGGGGCAGCTCATCCCCACCCCCAGGCCCCATGAGAGGGTAGTGTTCCTCACCCATTTCCTCCGCGGACTAGGATTCCCTCTCCACCCATTCGTCTGGGGGCTCATGTTCTATTACGGCCTGGATTTCCATGATCTGGCCCCGAACTTCATCCTCAACATCTCGGCGTTTATCGTCGTGTGCGAGGCCTTCCTCTGCATCAAGCCCCACTTCGGCTTATGGTTGAAGACCTTCAACGTCAAGCCGAAGGTTGTGGGCGGCCGCCAGGTGGAGTGCGGAGGCGACATGGTGGGCAAGATGCCCAACGTAACATGGCTCTACGGCTCCTTTGTGGAAACCATAAAGGGGTGGCAATCGAGGTGGTTCTACATCACCGAGCCGCGTGACCCTGCTTGGGCAGCGGCCCCCGAGTTTCGATCTAGCATCCCCACGCGGCTCACCTCCTGGAAAGAGAAGGGCCTGTCCTGGGGTAGTTCGGGGGAGCTGACCGGACTCCAAACATGTATTCAAAACATGGTGAACAAGAAGCTTCAAACTTGTCAACATGGTCCAGGTCATGCTCCACCACCGGATCCTCCCATGCCAATAGCGGGAGTTCAACTTGTGGGAGTTCGACCCGGCGCAACGCCGAACTCTGAACAGGCTCTTCGACACAACTCACGAAGATGCCTGGAGGGTGCTGTTCAAAAGCGCCGAGGTCCCCCCTCCCATTACTGAGGATCGCGGATTCAGCGCAAAGCGCCAAGCCAGTGCGGTAAGCTGCTTTACCTTTCACAGGATAATTAGTTTTTATAGATTGACTCCATGCGGGATCTAAACTCCCATACCTTTGACAGGACTGGCAGGAGACGGCCGGACAGATCGACTGTCTAGCTCCTTTGCCCGAAGGCCCAGCAGACGCTCTTCTGGCAAAGATGCTGACTCCGGCCCATTATACGGTGCAGGAGAAGACCAAGAAGGCCAAGGGAACCCGAAAGAGTTCCCGACGCCAGGCGTCGTCGGACTCATCGTCCGATGACTCTGCGGCGCACTCCTCCCCCGAAGACGAGGAAGATGAAGAAGATGCTCCCCCCCGGCTGGGGAGAGAAGAAAAGGAAGGCCGCCCCAACTAGGGGGACCGAAGGGTCCAAGAAGGGAAGGACTCTCCTTCCGGACAGTTCCACCGCCGCCGACGAAGGCGAAGACGAGTGGTTGCCCAGGGCCAAGCCCCCGGGGAGATCATAAGTATTCGGATACCAGAGTAACTCATAGCATTCCTTTGTGGCACTGCTTTCCCTAACGCCGAACATAATTATGCAGGCCGCCACGAGCTAGTATCGATGTATCATCGGACGGCTCCCTGGGCTCGTCGGACATGGACAGCGATCCAGTCCCGACCGCCACCTCCCCTCATCCTGCCGACGACGCTGAGGTGTTGTCTCAAGAGGCACCGGATCGAGGGGAGACAGTCACGGAGGCACCTCAAGGCGACCTTTCGGACTCCAGGAGCCGAGGGGACGGGGCCCCTGAGAGCTCCGAGTTCGGCCCTCAGCCGAACACCGCGCTGGAACCTCCAGCGGTTCCAGGCTCGGGAAGGCGGCCTCCTTCTAAGAGGGGCAAGACGCCTGTGCCGGTGACCTCTGTCCATCCAGAGGCACCGGACAATCTACTGGAAGCGCTTCACAGCGCTTCCATCGACGAGGAGCACCGTACTGTTATGAGTGTGGTGGTCCAGAAGGTTCAGTCCACCAAGAGCAGGTTGACTGAAGCCTGTGCCAGCCTTCTAACAGGCTTTGAGGTAAGTGTTTTAAAATGTAGTAGAAATATTACCGCATAGACAGTAGCCCCTGATGCTTTGTTCGGTGTTCACAAAGAAAAGCCGAACAGAGGATCAAATAATATCACAGGAGTCTAATATAAGTATGTCAATATGCATATGCAGGCTTCACTGCTGGCGTCCGCCGCACTGACTGCCGAGGTCGCCGTAGTGAAGCAGGACCTCGAGGGGTCCAGGAAAGAGCTCGGCCTTGTCAAGAGGCAGCTCGAGGAGAACAAGGGTAAGTAATACCCTGTGTATGTGTATATAAAAGAAGACACGATTGCAAAGTGACAGGATCATCGTATATTTGCCAGGGGCACGACCGTGGTGGCGACCCTGAAGCAAGCGCTAACCAAGGCCAAAGATAAAGCGGCCAAGGAGCGCACCGAGCGAGAGAAGGACGAGTCTCGGGTGGGCGAGGTGCAGCAAGAGCTCCAGGCTATCGTGGCGAAGCACGAGGCATTGGAGCTTGAATCAAAGACGCGGTAGTCTAAGCTTACCGCGGCCCTCGAGAGCGCAAAAAGTGCCAAGGCCGAAGCACAAAAGGCCCTCCAGGAGCTTGACGCAATGAAGAAGATAGCGGCGGGTAAGGCTTTCTATATGCAAAGCAAGCATGTAAAAGTAAATTACCGATTACTTACCCGAAACCAGAGCTCTCCAGGAGCATTCGCAGATTTGCCCCGCAGCGTGTCCGATGCCGCACAATTTTACCAAGCTGAGATGGAAGCTCAACGGAGAAGTTGTTCTGGTATCAGTATGTTGAGGCCGAACACCCGGTGCCCATGAGCGACCAGCTGAAGCAGATGGTCGAGCTACATAAGGAGGCCGATCAGGCCATGAAGGGCATTATAGTCCGGCTGTGGCCTGGCGATGCCCGCGTGAAATTGCAGTGGGTCAAGCTAGACGCCGTGAAGCTGATCAAGGAGGGACCGCCAGACGGCAAGGAGCACCACCACCCCGAGATGTACTACGAGGGTATTCTGTCGGGTGCCCGTCTCATAGTGGACGAGTGTTCAAAAGATGTAATATTTGAGTGAGACTTGCTCGTTTTATCCTGTATTTTATGAAAACTTGTTTCATATGCGCTATGCAACGCTTGTTTGAATTTAAAATATTACCTTCTATTTGGCTGTTTATCCAATCTGAGAGATGACTAGTCCTCAGCTTCTACCCCCATGCCACGAGTGTTGGGGTGTTCGGGATAAACCTGAGCACTCTTGTTCCCATGTTTGGGTCCTTCGAGGGAGGTGCTCAGCACAGCGAACAATGCAACCGGACTAATAATGCTTTATCACTCTAACTTAGCCATAGAATTCTATAATTTTAAATTTCGGCGAAGCTCCTGGTATACGGAAGGCCGAATTTGGGGCGCGATACACGCCTTTAAGCCGGACAGGGCCGACCCCTCGCTCTAAGCGGCATAAGTCTTTAGGGACTCAAAAACCTCGCCGAACAGCGACCAGTCTCTCGCCTTATCATGACAGTCAGTTTTAGCTTTCTCTACTGAGGTGCTGAACCCAGCAGAACCGGGGCACAATCGCAGTAGTTCTCCTAGCGCTACCTTAGCCGATAGAGCGGAACGTAAGGTACCAAAACATAGGAGCCGGGCAAACCCAACATTTGACCAAAGACATGATTCGGAGCTGATGCATATAATGCTATAAGTTTGGGGTGCCGCACTTGTGAAAGTGTTCGGACTTTTCACACCGTATTGTGGGGTACGTAAGCCCCTGGTGTATTGGTCGTACCAAACTGTACAGTTGCAAGGCGTCATTAATGAACACATGGATATATATAACAAGAATGCAATAATAGTCGTAATGTCATGCATTGTTTTAAAAAATTGCGTTAAAGCAGAGTGATACAGATAGTGTGATAAGCAAAGAATAGGACTATGTCCCTTCCAAGGGCAAGCTGAGGAATGATATTAAATCAAATATGTCGCTCATTACTGTAATCCACATGGGAATTCCGTGGTATGACGTAGCTGTCTGCCTCCTTGGTTGCTGCATCATGTGTTCGGCAATAGTGCTGCCGGACAGTGTTTCCAGAGATTAAGGTCCTGAAAAAAAGGAGAAAAATAACCAAACGGGAAGCCCCTAGTGCGGTTTAAGCCGTGTCTTGGGGCGTGCCGAAGTTGTGCCCCCCTCCCCACTTGTGCCCATGGTATTTTTAATGCGTAATTATGTACGCGCGACATGAGTTTCGCCATTGGGCTGGGATTGGGGTGGCCGCCGTGTTACTACACGAGCTCAGATCGCGCTAGGCGGTCGATTTGCCGATTGCTCCGAGCGCGCTTGAAGGTGTCTGGGCTTTGAAGCGCCGAACTGGTTGATTGCCTTGAGATGCTGCTTTGCGCTTCTGCTGCGAGGGCCGTAGTGTGCTCCTCTGCTCGGAGAGAGCGCTCTGTGTTTCCATTGACTGTAATAACTCCGCGAGGTCCTGGCATCTTGAGCTTGAGGTATGCATAATGCGGTACCGCATTGAATCTAGCAAATGCGGTTCGCCCAAGCAGCACGAGATAACCACTGCGGAACGGGACTATATCGAAGATTAACTCTTTGCTTCGAAAGTTATCCGGGGATCCGAAGACCACTTCCAGTGTAATTGAGTCTGTGCAATGGGCCTCCACACCTCGAATGACGCCTCTAAAGGTCGTTTTGGTGGGTTTGATCCTTGAGGGGTCTATAACCATTTTGCGCACTGTGTCCTGATAAAGCAGGTTCAGGCTGCTGCCGCCATCCATAAGGACTCGAGTGAGGTGAAATCCTTCAATGATTGGGTCTAGGACTAGGGCGGCAAATCCTCCATGACGTATACTAGTGGGTGGTCCCTGTGATCGAAGGTGATCAAACAGGAGGACCAAGGGTTGAACTTTGGGGCGACTGGCTCCAACGCATATACGTCGCTGAGCGCATGCTTCCGCTCCCTCTTGGGGATGTGGGTTGCGTATATCATGTTCACCGTCCGCACTTGCGGGGGAAACCTCTTCTGTCCTCCGATGAGCGGCTGCCGGGGCTCCTCCTCGTCATCGCTATGCGGCCCCTTGTCCTTGTTTTCGGCAATTAACTTGCCGGCCTGCTTGAACAACCAACAATCCCTGTTGGTGTGATTGGCTGGCTTGTCTTGGGTGTCATGTATTTGACACGAGTGATCGAGTATATGGTCCAAGCTGGACGGACCCTGCGTACTTTGTTTGAATGGCTTTTTCCGCTGACCGGGTTTAGAGCCTTTGAATCCGGCATTGACTGGCGTATCCTCAGTATTTTCGCTGTTAATGCGGCGCTTATGTTTGTTGCGATGTGACCTGCTATTGCCGTCCTTGGTATGCGAGGTACCATGGTTCTTTGATATGTTATTACTGCGAGCCAGCAAGCTGTCTTCTCCCACACAAAAGCGGGTCATGAGCATCGTGAGAGCTGCCATAGATTTCGGCTTTTCCTTACCAAGGTGCCGGGCTAGGCACTCGTGTCGGATGTTGTGTTTGAAAGCCACTAAGGCCTCTGCATCCGGACAGTCGATGATTTGATTTTTGTTTGTAAGGAACCGAGTCCAGAATTGCCTGGCCGACTCTTCTAGCTGCTGAATTATGTAGCTCAAGTCATCGGCGTCTGGTGGTCGCACATAAGTGCCCTGAAAGTTGTCGAGGAATGCGGCTTCTAGATCTTCCCAACAGGTAATGGAGTCCGCTGGCAAGCTGTTAAGACAATGCCGCGCTGGTCCTTTGAGCTTTAGTGGGAGGTATTTGATGGCGTGTGGATGTGGAGGAGGAAATCCTCGATCCATAGTGTGGGATCTGTTGTGCCGTCGTATGATTCAATATTTACAGGTTTGAAACCTTCTGGGAATTGAGGATCCATTACTTCGTCTGTGAAGCATAAGGGGTGTGCGGCGCCTCTGTATTGGGCTATATGGCGACGCAGCTCGAATGGGTCTTGCCGGCTGTGTTCGGCCCGGCCGGATTTGCTTTTACTGTATCCGGCGTGACATTTATCATCTCGCAGAGTGGTGCGCCCTCGTGATCCGTAGATCGATCTTTCATGCTTTGCGTATCTCCCCATGCCTTTTTATTTGAATGGCATCGGGGTGGAGGCTGAGTTTTTGGCTGGAATGCCTCTCTATCGCGGCCACGAGGTGGCCGATCAGCCGTATCATACGCTTCTTCCTCCAGTCGAGGTAGTAACCTGCACTTTGGGTAATTCTTGGAGGGGCGCTCTAGTTTTTATTCCTCGGCCGCGAGGACTTCAGTCCATCTGTGAGCTAGAAGATCTTGATCAGCTTGAAGCTGCTGCTGCTTTTTCTTCAGGCTATTTGTCGTGGCCATAAGCCGGCGCTTGAAGCGCTCTTATTCGACGGGATCCTCTGGTATGGCGAATTCATCAGCGCCGAGGCTTGCCTCGTTTTCGGAGGGGGCATGTAATTGTCATCCTCCTCCTCTCCGTCTGCCGCTCTCTCAGGAGGGCTGGCCCCTCCATCCTCCTGATCTAAATCTTGCTGGAGGGGATTATTGTTGTCTTCGGCACTATCCGGAGTGTTATTATCTCCTGTGACGGTATCACCACTTTTGCTTTGGCGGGACTTAGAGCGGCGCCGCTGACATCGGCGCTTGGGTTGCTTCTTGGAGGGGTCATCCTCCGCTATCTCATCGCCATTGCCTTCTTTGGGTTTATCCACCATGTATATGTCATATGATGAGGTGGCTTACTAGTGCCCTATAGGCGCTGGTTCATGTTCGTGTCCTACATCGTCGTCCATACCGTCGATGTCTTCGGAGTCGAAGTCGAGCATGTCGGTTAGATCATCGGTAGTGGCTACGAAGTGGGTGGTGGGTGGGCGTCGAATTTCTTCGTCGTCTGCATCCAAATCCTGTTGGCCATAATCCGGCCAGGGCTCTCCTGACAAAGAGAGAGACCTTAGTGAATTCAGAATGTCGCCGAAGGGCGAGTGCTGAAAGATATCCGCGACGGTGAATTCCATGATCGGCGCCCAATCGAATTCGATTGGCAGGGGCGCGGGCGGTTCGGAGTCCGGAAAAGAGTCTGGCACCTTGGAGTCACAGGCTTCGCAGAAGATTAGGCTGGTGTTCGGCTCGATCACCGTTGAGACTGCATCCCCTGAGGCGGTGTCTAGCCACCCGTCCTCGATTGGCGCAGTTGGCTCCGAGCTAAGGGTCGGAGCTGATGCGGGCGTGGCTTCTGGGGTACTGTTCAGCGGCAGAGCTAGGTCATACCCATCGTGACAGTGGGCCGCGCCCGGCTGTGGCTCGAATCCATCGAAGATCAAGTCTCCGCGGATGTCGGTTGTGTAGTTCAAACTTCCAAATCTGACCCGATGGCCAGGGGCGTAGCTTTCAATCTGCTCCAGATGGCCAAGTGAATTAGCCTGCAGTGCAAAGCCACCGAACACGGAGATCTGTCCGGGGAGAAAGGTCTCAGTAGCGACCAGACCTCAAACATTCTGATCTCTGTGCTCCGGTGTCATCCCTGGATCAGTAATGCTGACACCACACAGTACTCGGAGGATTTATAGCAGATTAGCAATCACACACATATTACATCGAGTGTCTCAAAAGAGAACTTATTACAATAAATATGGCTTAAGGCCATCCAATAACGATAACATCGGAAGGCTTGGAAGATAAGTGAGTCCATCAACTCCAACGGCATCACTGAGTATAGGACCACGACCTAAAAACTCCTTAATCATCGTCTGAAAAGTCTGCAACATTAATGTTGCAGCCCGAAAACGGGTCAGCACATGAAATATGCTGGCAAGGTAACACATAGAGAGTAATGGAATGAAAACAACTATACTATATGCATATTTGGCTGGTGGAAAGCTCTATGGTTACAGTTTTGCGTAAAGCCAAATTTTCCCTACTTCAAAGGAATAAAATTTAATTAACTATCATGGTGGTTGTTAAACATTGAGAATGGTTGACAGCATTCTCAATCCCAATTAAGCATCATCATTAAGCATAACCCAACAAAATTAATTTAGAGTAACATGTTGAGATTCACATGAAAATCCAAGTACTAGATACTCAAGATGTCCATAACCGGGGACACGGCTAACCATGATTAGTTTATTACACCCAGATGTGTGTTTAAGTTGCCACCTTAGATAAACCATTAATTAACAATCTCACATATGTCATGGATTTCACTCACCCAATCCACGTCTACTAGCATAGCATGGCATAATAAGCAAACGTAGGAGTAACTCCCAAAGGTTTGATAATAAACAGGTAATAGGTACTACCTCATCTACTTCCCATCCCACAATTATTTAGATCCTAATCATGCAATGTGTGAGGATTGATCTAATGCAATAAAACTGGGTAGTAGAAAAGGTATGATCAAAGTGTTACTTGCATTGCTGATGATCCACGAAACCTAACGATTCGAAGTAACAGGCAGCGCACTTCGGGTATTCTATCGCAGACAAACAAACAAGCATACAATAAGTACTCATCTAATGCACAGGTAAAACTCAAATAAGAGATCTAACCAGAAGGTTCAACTTAAGAACTCCAGTTGGCAAAAACAATCAAATCGAACAAAGCAACGAAAGTCAAACGGCAAAAGAAAACAACTTCGTTCTAGTAATCTGGATCTAGGGCAAATTTTACAGTAACAAAAACTTGTTTAAGTTGGTTAAACGAATAGAGGGTTTTGAGGCGAATCCCTAGGCGCTTGAATCGCCTGATTCCGATAAACGAGCGAAAAGTTAAACTAAAACGAAAATCGGATCAGGAATCACGATCAGAAAAACCGCGGATTTAATCCGAGAAAAAGAAAAACGACGAACGCCGAATATTTTTTTTCTTTTTTTTCTCTTTTTTTCGGCACGGAAATTGAGGCACGACGAACCTCTGGCGGCGGGATCATCGGCGGAGACGGCGGCGGCTCCGGCGTCGCGTGCGGATCAAGGCGGGGCTGATGGGCTGGGGCGGCTCGGGGCGGCGCTATTTAAAGGCTGCCCCTGGGCGGTGTCCCACTCGGGTACGGCCCGAAGTCGGTTTGTTTTTTTAATTCCGCTCGGAAGCAAAATAAAAAGAAATACTAAACGGACTCAAAAAATTCCGAAATAAATTTTCACGGGCTTCTAAAATCAAGCCGCACAAGGTGAACATTTATTTGGGCCCTAAATGCAATTTTGAAAACACACTTTTTTCCTAAATTCAAATAAAACACCGAAAATCTCCGAAATAAAATCTTATTTGATTTTTTTATTAAATCCTCAATATTTATTTATTTTGGGAAAGTCATTTTATTCCCTCTCTCATATTTTTGTAATAGAAATAATTGATGATAAAATAAATAAAATCAAATGATCCTATTCTCAAAATTTGAGAGAACTCAAATATGAAAATAACGAAATCCCCAACTCTCTCCGTGGGTCATTGTGTTGCGTAGAATTTCTAGGATCAACCAAAATGCAAAATGAAATATGATATGCATGATGATCTAATGTATAACATTCCAAGTTGAAAATTTGGGATGTTACAGTCTCACCCTGGACCGCATCGTTGTTGATGATCGGAGGAGCCATCGGGCCTAAAGGTGACAACACAGAGGAACTCTCAATGAAAGCACCAATGTCGGTGTCAAAATCAGCGGATCTTGGGTAGGGGGTCCCGAACTGTGCGTCTAGACCGGATGGTAACAGGAGGCAGGGGACACGATGTTTTACCCAGGTTCGGGCCCTCTTGATGGAGGTAAAACCCTACGTCCTGCTTGATTAATATTGATGATATGGGTAGTACAAGAGTAGATCTACCAGGAGATCAGAGAGGATAAACCCTAGAAGCTAGCCTATGGTATGATTGTATGTTGTGGTTGTTGTCCTACGAACTAAAACCCTTCAGTTTATATAGACACCAGAGAGGGTTAGGGTTACACAAGGTCGGTTACAAAGGAGGAGATATCCATATCCGTATTGCCTAGCTTACATTCCACGCCAAGTAGAGTCCCATCCGGACAGGAGACGAAGTCTTCAATCTTGTATCTTCATAGTCTAACAGTCCGGCCAATGGAGATAGTCCGGCTGTCTGGAGACCCCCTAATCCAGGACTCCCTTAGTACCCCTGAACCGAAAGAACCGCCTCAAATCGGTGGGGGTACTTTCCTAAATTACCCCACATTTCGGACAAGCGCGTCTCTAAGCCATGGTTTCCCATTGCCATCCCATCTGCTCACCCATTCCTACACCGAGGCCGCGAAAACCCACGACGAAACCCCACACCCTGCTCCGTCCGCCACCCAGCCGGAGCCTCTTCCCCGACGACGTCATCCACAGCAACACCTCGACATCCCTCATCCACCATACCGGATGAGGATCCGTCATCGATCTCATCGTCCCGCCGGTTCAGCCACCCCGTCCTCCACCTCCAAGGAGCTTCCTCGACGTTCCCCTCGTCTTTCGCACCACTTCCATTCCCACACGGCCGTCTTCACCTGCACCACCGGAAGAGCATCATCATCACCGTTTCCTCGGATGAAGCTGCGGCCTAATCAGCGCCACCAAAGAGGTTGTACACTAATCGCCGCATTTTCCTCTTGATTGGATCTCACGGTGCTGCCGGCGCTCGGTCTCGAGCCGACACGGCGCGGCTCCATCCAGGGCGGCGTCACCGGCCACTTCCTCCACGGCGTCGCTCCCTCGGCGGCGACGTCCACATCAGTAGGAGCTGCTGCTGCTTTAGCTCTCGCTCGCGCTATTGCTCCGCTCTTGCTCTCGGTCCCCTGCCTGGTATGCTCTTGCTATTGCTCTTTCTTGCGATGCTGCTCCGATTTAGCTACACTTCAATCGACTGAATCGACTTTTAGTTCAGTCGATTTTTAGGGGGTGGGGGGGGGCTCGCCGGGTTGAAGGAAGAACCAGCCGCAGATGGGAGGGGGGCTCGTCGGAGAGGTACCCCACTATCTATCTTAGGGTTCAGGATGGGGGCGATGGTCGCCGGCGGTGGTGGGGCGTTGGCGGGGCGGTGGCGTGGTGATCGCCGGAGAAAAAGCTCGGCACGGGGGGGCCTAGAGGGATGGCCGGGGCGGCGGCGGACCGGCAGCGGGGAGTGTTTTCGGGGCGGGCGGGGCGGCGCACCGCCGGCCACGGCCGGAGGGGGGTTGCTGTTTGGCCGCTGGTGGCTGGCGGCTCAGTGGGGTGGAGGTTGAAGATGAACCGCAGGCCCTTGATTTCGTATCCAACAGCTGCAAAATCGACTGACCAGAGGTGAAAAAGTCAGTCGACCGACGTGTAGCCTCACCTTGCTAGTGCGTTCAGTTTTGACAGCAAAATTCAGTTTCGACAGCAAAATTCAGTTTCGATAGTTAAGTTCAGTTTCAATAGTTAAGTTCAGTTTCGACAGTTAAATTCAGTTTCAATAGTTAAGTTCAGTGATGAGCGGCTGATGTATTTTACATCTAGCACTTTGTGGTTATGTATTTTACGACATGTATTTAAGATGCTATTAGAATTCCACTCAGGTAAACGTTGTTCGTTGTCTCTCTTGTCCTACTTCAGCCTCGGCATCGTACAACTCACCGGAGCTGCTCCAACGACGAAACCCTCCATCACAGCAGAGCAGTACCTCGGGCTCCATCTCCAGACGCCTAAGATCTTCTTCCCCTTCTCCGATAGCAAAGTCAGCCGGAGCATCCTCACCGGCCAACCCAATCACGCTGAGATCGACATGGCTTCACCAAAGAGGTTGTACACTTGTTGCATCTCTTTTTACTCTACATGTTATATATACTGTCCACTGAGCACTCGTAGTAACGGGAAATACGATTATTTTATCCTACTATATGACAAGCAGTGAGGTACCAGGCAACTTAGCTATCCGTGATGGACTCTCTTGAAGGCCATCATTATTTATCTCTGCGCGTTTGAGCTGTGCATTTGTCGATAGGCCTGGGAGTTGAGCTAGTATGGTAGGAGCCTGGGTCCAAAGTAATAGAAGTAGCACAAAAACATTTTATTAGTGTAGGATTTTCCTTGCTCAAGCCTGCCTACTAGAATCGCCAGTGCTTGAAAGGAAAAGTGAATGAAAAACATCGGAATTGGAAAGTTTCCTATGGTACTACTTCTCATGAATTTGGTGCAAAGGAATGGAGCAAAGGAAAACTATAGGATTTGTTCCTTTAGTGTCTCCTTGAAAGAAAAACCGTAGGAATTCTAATTTCCACTTCTCCTCCTTTTCATATTCCTATTCATCAAGCACAAGACTAAGAGATAGTAGCATAATAGCATTATAACCGTACATTTTCTTGTGGTTTGACTTAATCTCACCATGCTTTTTTGCATCCTGTGATCATCCAATTGTTGTGAATCAAACACCCAGATTGGCAGAAATCCTATGTTTTTAAATTCTCTGTTTTGCACGTGCATTTCTATCCTATTCCTGTCTATTTCCTATCCCTGCATTGTTAGAATCCTCAAATTCAAACAAGCCCTTACTTAATTACTTCTGTTACACATATGTGTCAAAGAAAACCTTGTGTGGTTTGTCCTGCTCCTGCGGCGCTGTGTTCCACCCCAGCTCAGCGGCTCCAACGACGGAAGGGCTCTCCAGACTATCTTTCGCCGCCACAGATCTTCTGCCCCGCCGCCGGCAGCCACAACAACTGCATTACCATCATCAACTGAGCAGATGACCTTGAGGACTACACGGGTCCGCAAGAGAGGTCGCACTCTTCCGTGTCTGCTTACGTTATGCGTTGCTTAATATGATGACATGCTACATTATCGTCTTTTTCACCTATTAGACTCCGAGTCAGGTCCAAACTAATGCTTAAAGTTGAGTTTTCAAATGGTTGTGGCGTACATATTGGGGCAGCAATCAGTACTATCAGTCTACTATCTCGTTAATCTCTGGTGTCTACTATGAGTTTCATCTTGGGCACAAACAAACATTAAAGGAGCCATTATCTGTATTTTTTAACTAAAGCTATTATCTGCCTGCTATAATTGGTTTTGGGTCTATCCACAGTTTGCTACCATCACTCTGGATTTGTGCATGCACTCCTTACATAATCTCACTGTGTTTTATTCCTATGCATGCCAGTTATGTACACAATGGAACTGATCATGTAGAGCAAAAGAGACGAGCCTTGTGTGGCAATAAAATTTCATGCAGATGTCGTTCCATGGTGGCTGCAAAGGCAGCCCCCCTCCACCCATTTCGGATCGTAATCAAGAGGAAGATAACTGTTCTGAGGGGGATTCAGAAGGAGAAGACCACTCCTATTTACCCCATGAGGTCTTCGCTCTAACTTGGCATGCTGATGTTGGTAATATCATGCATATGGTGCCTTGCATTGCTTACTGTATACATTAAAGATGTCATCTCCTTAGTTTAGACACGTTTTGTGTCAATGCCATCTGTTAAGTTTCTTTATCGTATATGTGAATCATGCAATGCCATCTTGTCTAGCCAGGCATCATATATGTGAGTTTTGCAATGCCACCCTGGTTAGCCAGTCATCTTACATGCGAATTATATCATGCCATCATTTTTTTTATTACGTGTTAAATTTGTCAACAATTTTAGTACATTCAATTACTCTTCCTGTGCATCACCCATTCGGCACGGTCATGGAAAATTCTGTAGTGGAAACAAGGTCTTTATAGCAGACAATGCTATCTGACGAAGCGCATGTCTTGCTGATTCAGAGACAGATGACCAGTCATATCCCCCCCCCCCGAGGTGCATGCCCTAACTTGGCAGGGTTATGTTGCTCATATCGTGCGTATGGTATCTTGCATTGCTATGTCATTTGCTTAGTTTAAACATGTTTTGTGTGAATGCCACCTGTTTAGTGTCTAATTACCATATATGTGAATTATGCAATGCCATCTTGTTGCAAGACATTATATATGTGAATTATGCAATGTTATCTTGTTGCAAGGCATTATGTATGTGAATTATGCAATGCCATGCTGTTTAGGCAAGCGTCATATATGTGAATTATATCATGCCGTCCTTTTTTTGTATTTGTCATTGCTTTTGTCGAAAATGTTTGTATATTCAACTGCTCTTCCTGTGCATCAGCCATTTGAATTGGTGATGGAGAAATTTGGAGTGAAAACAAGGTCTTCAGAGCAGACAATGCTACCTGCTGAAGCAGATATCTTGCTAGTTACAGATAGCTCTTCAGAGGAGGATTCAGAGGCAGATGACCAGTCCTATCATCCCCCTGAGGTGTATGCTCAAACTTGGCAGGGTTATATTACTCATATAATGCATATGTTGTATTGCAATGCTTAGTTTTTACATCATATACACAATATTGAATGCCATCTCCTTAGTTGACACATCATATATGCGATTGCCCTCTGCTCACTTCCTTAGTATATAAATCATATATTTGAATTATGTCATGCCATGATGTTTACATAGACAGCATGTATCTGACTTATGGCATGCCAACCGATTTTCTAAAGACACAATATAGTTATATCATCTCATCCTGTTTACATAGTCATCATATTTTAAATTATGTCATTCTATCCATGAATTAAATCATGCCATCATGTTTCCATCGACGGCATGTTTGTGATTTATGGCATGCCAACCACTTTAATAGACACATCGTATAGTTATATCATGTCATCCTGTTTACATAATCATCATATTTTGAAATATGTCATTCTATCCTATTTAGTTAGCCATCATACATGTGAAATTGTGTCATGCTATCCTGTTTAATTAGCCATCATATATGTGAAATTATGTCATGCTATTCTGTTTGCTTAGACAACATAAATGTGAATTATTTCATGCCCTGTTTTCTTCCCTACTATCCATTGCACCTGTCTATCTTACAATGTCTATACATTCAATTACTTTTATTGTTTATCAGCCATTTCAATTGGAGGGAGTGATGGCAGTATCTGTGGGAGTAAAAACACGGTCTTCAGAAAAGATCGTGCTACCTGTCGATGCAGATAGAACCACGATTGTACTTGCCCAAGAACTAGCCCCACCACACATAACCCACACTCATGCAGATTGTACACCTACCCAGTTGGACAGAGAACCAGCTACACCCCTTCTAACCACAACCCTAGCAGATAAACACGAGCAGCTAGTAAGGCAACTACAGTGCCCAAATCACAAGGACCACCACTCCAAACCCGAAGGCAACGCTTAAAGCAGAAGAAGAATTGTTCTCAGGTCAGGTTCCGTAGCTATAGTTCATACTACTTTGCTCTTGCATCACTGTATTTACTGATACCAACTAATTTCAAATTTGAAGGATGCAATTGAAACTCCAATGGCGCAACAGGTATGTTTTAAACATGTTTTTCAATGTGTTTGGCTCTTTGCTATTGTAACTTGCTCTATGTTGATTTCAGTTTCAATTGAATAAACAGTTATGTTCTCATGCCATGCACATTACAAGTGTTGTTATTACTGTGTAGTTTCCCACACTTTTATTCTGTCTATGCTGCTTTGTCTTAAATAGATATGATTCGAACTGTATCTATCTTGATTTGGCAACATAAACTAGAATGATATAGACCATACAGTGACCATACTACATAGATATATGTTTGTTTCATGCTGTTATCCTGTCCACCTTACTACTGAACTGGTTTACCAAAATGTGTTTCATATACTACATTGTAAACCTGAGATGTGTTTGTTTGTTTCTCTTTTAGAATGCGGATAAAATATTGGAGAAGAGTACCCTGTTATGCAATGGTAAAGGAAGTAATGCAGATAAGGTTCAAGATAGTGAGACATCCCTATTGGTCTCCAAGAAAGCTGATAAAAACTATACTGAAGACACTGAGACAACCCCAAAGTCCCGTCTTGATGTAGTGTTCGAGTTACTAGCTACCACTGCTGGCACCAGCTCTTCGAACTCATTGCCTGAATCAGTTTGGATTCTTGGGTCTCAACTTCAAGTTGAAAGACATCGATCAGATGTTATGCAACAGGAAGCCGAAGGACTGAGGAAGTCCCTGTAGAATTCAGATGCATACTTTCTGGTGCAACAGCAAGCGCTGGAGGACTTAAGCGCCAAACAAGAGAAAGTTAATCAGCTTGCTAAGCATCTTGCCAGCATTATGGGTACCCAGGATATTGTTTCTTGAGCTCTTCTGAAGTGGTTTCCGTTCTGGACTTGTTTTGCTGCGGTGTTTATATGCTGTTGTGTTCCCTATATTTGCAGTGGTGGCGAACTTTGATGCCCAGTGGATGTAATATGTGTAATAGCTGTGATAGCCTAGTGTAAGTTGCTTGCTTATTTATTTCCTTGTTGTCTTGATTATTTGTTTGCTTGTAGTCAGTGCAGTTCTTTTTCTGCGGTTTGCTAGTGGCTGCAATAACCTATTTTTTAAAACTAGAACACAATAACCACGGGCTAATATTTACTGTAGTGACACTGGGCCTCCTGCGGGCCGTAGAAAGTGGGCCTTCTACGGGCCGTATAAACAGTGGGCCTTCTACGGGCCGTAGAAATAGTGGGCCTTCTACGGACATAGAAACATTGGGCCAGCTACGGGCCGTAGAAACAATGGGCCTTCTACGGGCCATAGAAACAATGGGCCTTCTACAGGTCGTATCATCAATGGGCCTTATACGAGACGTATGATCGATTGGCCAAACATGGGCCAAACAGGCCGCATTCTAGACGTAAACAAGCTAGAGTTGGAATCGTCCGTTCATGGGCCGACCATAACGGGCCATCGTTAATAGGCCATATTTGATGACGCTATGAAAACGGCCCAACGTATTAATGAACCACAAACAGGCCGACTGTAACCACAGGCTGAATTTGGACCACAAGCAGAAAATGACAGTAACGGGCTATAAGTAAACGAATGCCGGAAAATAGCCCAAGAATAAATGGGCTCTGAGAAGGCCGAAAGATAACATGGGCTGGAAACGGCCCAAAGGAATAACGGGCCGTTAATGGGTATAAAGTTATACACCGTTCTTTACAGGCCAGTTTCACCACGGGTCGTTAATGGGTGTAAAGTGATACACTGTTCATTACAGGCTAGTTTCACCACAGGCCGTTAATAGGCCAGGAGTTACATAGGGCCTCATATGGGCCGAAAGACGTCATGGGCCATACATGGCCCAGAAGTGAAAATGGGCTGGAATCATATTAGATGGCCCAGATGACGCTACTGGTCCTAATTCGAATAGGGCATAATGGGCCTTGGGTTAGCGGGCTGTAAATGGGCTATATGTGAACATGCCGTTAACAGGCTTTCCATGGGCCGGCCCGCCACCTTTTGACCAAGTCAAACGGGCTGGCCTTTTCAGAGGAATTGGCCTCCATTGGGCCGTACCACATGTCGACGTATCATAGGTGCCTTCTGTCCAATGAGTGGATGACATCTGTCCCAGCGATGAGCTGACACATGTTTCCTCCGGCCAATGATGATTTTACACGTGGGAAATCCCCATTGGTCGGGGCTGTTAACGGGTTATCGGATACAAAACCCAACCCGATAGCTTAACGGTGTTCTGTTACGGTGGATGCCACGTGTCGGTCACCCTTGACGAAAGCACTTCTATGACACGCGATTTATCGTCATGGAAGTGGACACTTCCGTGATGATAATTTTGGTAATGTCATGGAACACTTCTACGACAGCACATGTATGAGTATCTTGATTCTGTCATAAATTTGTCATGGATGTACATGCATGACAAAAAATGCGACCTACTGTGGCAAACACGTATCATCATGGAAGTGTATTTTTTTGTAGTGAATGTTTTGGCGAAACCTAGATTTAGTTCCGTTTCGTCAAAATTTTGGCACTCAATATATATGCCCAGTTTTTAGAAATGCTCATGCCGATTTTTATGCTGATGTTAATTATATGAACGCGACACAAAAAGGAAGAGTGCCCCTACTGTTGCCACACTAGGGGAATTTATGATGAACCTCACCTTGACAACAATAATGGCTTCTCCCTCATGCTTCAAAGTGACTACAAATATTATACAATAATAATCTATGCTTCAGAGTGTAATTTCTGTTTTTTACATTTTGACTACTGTATCCCTTGCCATGAAAGACCTTTTGTCCAAGACGGAGTTGGTCCAAATGATCCACCATATATACTGCGCATGCCACAATGCACACATTGAACAAGAACAACATTTCTAGAAAATGCATGGTATGATTTTGATCGCTTTTATATACACATTCTTCTTTGAACTGATAGTATGTATGTGTTACTATATATATTGCTTACTATGTTACTATCAAGTTCAAGAACAGAAGCTCCCTAGATGTGTTGTGCCTCACGTGATGGATGACTACCATGACGAGATGCACGGCTCGAAATTAATGAATGGAGCCAACTACATACTGAGAGACTATGAGTTCAAGATTGGAGATCGGCGTGGATCTCTGTCCTACACCATGGACAGGAAAGGGTTTCCTATTCTTCAAAATTTCCCTAAAGTAGAGGAGTACCGTGTTAGTAGTAATGATGGTTGAATGAACAAGATGTAATATGCACGCATGGTTTAGTTTATAGTGAATTAGTGATCATGATCGACAGAACTACCTATATAGCTAGCAGTGTGTGGTTAATATATGTACGCATGTGAATAAACGATGTGTGTGTGTATATTAATGCAAATATCTTGTCAAAATCAATGTGGGACAAAAACGTGTTTATATAAATTCGTAATAAATGACGCTGCCATGGCAGCAATTTCTGCTGCCCTGGCAGCATTTTTTACAACTTATAAAAACCTAGTACTGGCGTCGGACATTGTGCGACGCCAGAGAAGATTTATCTTATTACTGTCATTGAACTATGTCACATGCCATAATTATTGTCAATAATGACATCGTGTGGTTAAATACAACGCTATTAGTATACATAATAGTGCTGATGTTGGCTCCAGCGCCACCACAATTTTTTAACACTCGACCATATTGTTGGTGTGGGGCTCCTATGCCAGCAAGGCTGTTTTTGGCATGCCATATAGCTAGGCTTTTTTCCACTAGCGAAATAAGGCATCTGCTTGACAACTGGACAAATGCTCACTGCAACAAACCTAACAACCAAACATAGATAAACAAGGCATCTACTCACTATAAACAACCAAATATAGCCATTTGTGAAACTGAAGTGGATAATTCATACTTAAACATCACATAGCCCTATTGAACATTACATTTTTGCATAACTGAAATAATTAAACATGGCACAATTAAAACACCGCATGGCAATAGCTAGTACAACAAAGGGTATGGGTTGGATAGCTAGAAAAAGTAAGATTTGCAGATAGGATATTGCCTCACTTGTCATGGACGGGATCCTTCCAGTTGGAAGAGCACATACGCATGGTGTGCTCCCTGATGTCGCAGATGGGATGTTTCACCTTGGAAGACCCTTTGCGGGTGCCCTCCTCATGGTCGTGGTCAATGAGATCTGATTTGGCAATTGAGGATCCCAAGCCACTGCCATAGGACGTGTCTTCAGAAATGACAAAATGGTCTCGATGGGGTACAAGGATCGAAAATCCTTGACCGCGTGGCAGAGGAGATCAGCGGCAGGGCCTTCAAAGAGTTCAACAACGGTTGAACCAGAGGGGTTGGGGATGGACCACTTAACCTGTGACATGGCCCGCATGAAGCCATCGCTGTCAACAAGCTTGATGACATAGCCAACTTTCCTGAGATACATTAATACATGAGCCCGCTGACATGAAGCCTTCAGCATGGGAATGTAGTCAACGTCCTTGCCGGCTTACGTGGCGAGGTGTTGCTCCGGGATCGACCGGTCGGGACGAATGGCTGCCACCTCACCAACGTCCATCGAAGAGGCCATGGTAAACCTCTTTTCACTACAAAAAATACACCTGCATGATGATACTTGTTTATCACAGTAGGTCACGTTTTCTGTCATGCTTGTACTTCCATGAAGATTTTATGATAGAATCAAGATAGTCATACATGTGCTGTAGTAGAAGTGTTCCACGACAATACCGAAATTATTATCATGGAAGTGTCCACTTCCATGACGATAAATGATGCGTCATGGAAGTGTTTTCGTCAAGGGTAACCGACGTGTGGCATCCACCGTAACGGGTCACCGTTTAGCTATCGGGTTCAGGTTTGGATCCGATAACCCATTAACAGCCCAGACCAATGGCGATTTTCCATGTGTAAAATTCTCATTCACCGGAGGATCCACATGTCAGCTCAACGTTGTGACAGATGTCAACCGTCCACTGGATAGGAGTCGCCAATGAAACGTTGACACGTGGGGGACGGCCCAATAGAGGCCCATATAGGTTTAAAAGCCGGCCCAGCAACAGGCCCACGAGATTTCATCAGATCTAATGGGCCGGCCCATTAATAGCCTAACATTTTCTAGACCAAATTATGGCCCACATAAGATATGACCCATTAAAGGACTGCAATAATCTGGGCCAGTTTACGACCCATATCAAATCCGGCCCGTTAACAACCTGCAATAGTTTGGGACAAATTATGACCCATATTTGATCCGGTCCGTTAACTGACTTCCATATCTTGGGCCAAATTACGACCCATAACAGATATGGCCCTTTAAAAGCTAATATGCCATTGGGCCCATTGGCGGCCTAATTTTCTCTTTGGCCTCCTATTGTCCCGTTTAAGAGTTCAACCGATATTAGTTTCGGTTTGTCAGCGGCCCTGTGTACATATGGGCCTCTTTCGACCCGATTTCACTTTTGGCCATTTAAAGGCCCGAGTTACATCTGGGCCTAATTCTGGTCCATAGTGACTTTCGGCCTCTTAACGACCTGTAGTCTTCATGGATACATTCTAGCCCAAACTGCCTATCGGCCCGTTAAAGGCCCTTGATAGTGTTAGGCCTAATTTTGGCCTATTATGCATTCGGCTTGCTTGCAGCCCGTCATGTAATTGGGTCCACCAAGGCAAAAACATTTCGGCCTTTAATGGCCCGTCATATCAATGGGCTAATAATGGGACGATGTATATTCCAGCCTGCTGGCGGCCCATGATTTGTTCACCACAATTAAGGCTCAATCTACATCTCAGCCTGTTAATAGCCTATGAAATTTTCTCGCCCAATTAAGGCAAGCGGTTTAATCGTTCTTTCAAAGGCCCAAAACTAATAGTGGGCCAGATTAAGTCAAGGCCAACTAATGGCCCAAGAAGATTGTAGGCCCATGGTTCGGCCCATTCTAGCGATTGGCGGCCTGCCAGTTTTAGTACCAAAATTATTTTTATATAAACCTAACATATTGGCTAATTGCGCTCCGATCGAAGATTACGACCTTTTCTCGGAGTGACTACAACATATACAACAAATAAATTACAACATCTTGACAAAGAATAAACCTAGACTGTACAACAAAGAAATCACAACATAATACATCCCCTTGGCATCAAAGTTTGCTGCTAGTGATAATAAAGGGCAACCAGACAGCAGATTCCATACACTGGGCAGGTCGCCACCAGTGGAAGTAAACACGCCGACAAAATAATAGGCAGAACAGACAGCACTTCGGCACGGTTCAAGAAAGGTTAGCCCTACCCAGGAGCTGCAGCAAAAGCACCATAGCAACCTGATGAGACTACGCTTGTTTGACGATTATATCTACCAACTCAAGCTTCATAGCATTAATAGACGTCATGTACTTATGGTTAATATTTCATAGAGATTGGAGTTCTAGTCCAATTTGAGCAAACGCATGTCTTTCTGCTTGAATTTCAGACTAAAGTCAAACAGATTCAGGCGGTGACTTCATCGAGCTTGTGTCACTGAGTAAGTTCGACACTACATCAAGACATGCCTTTGGGGTTGTATCGCTACCCTCAAGATGTGTTGACTTCTTCTCTGGAATATATGTTAGAGGGACAAACAATAGGTTCGTCTCACTATCATTGTGGCAGTTCTTCCTAGCATTAGTGTTGCCACCCTGAAAGAGAAACAAGTAGGTAGATAACAGGTTTTGCACGTATAAGTATCAGTGTTGTCAATTCATCTCATTTCTTTGTCAGAAATAAAGAGACATGGTTTAAAATAGCATTAACATAGTAGACATTGTTCATAGTTAAGATGGTAGGAAATGGCATTGTGTAGGAGCGGCCAGCTTCACCACACCACTGGATTACAGATCAAGAACACATGCATACATGTAGTGCTAAACAATGTATAAGCATGAATGGTGAGTGTGCTGCCAATTTATACCATTTCATATTGGTAAATAAAGTGACATGATTTAAATAACATTAACATAATATGACATTGTTCATAGTTAAGACATAGCAGGATATGACATTGTGCCGGAGTTGGTAGTTTCACCACACTACTGGATTACAGATCAAGAACACAAGCATACATGCAGTGCTAAAGAAGATAACTTGCTATGTTTAGTTTAGTTTACATGGTATGAATAACTAGGTTGTACAACTAAAGACGGAAATTGAGAAGGACAAACTTATATTTATGTACTTGTTCGTTATAAACTTTCAACAAGCAATTTGATGCAGACGTCAAATATAAACAACATTTGCAGTCATAGCTATCCAAATGTATACAACAAAGTTTGAAGGCTCGAGGAGGACAAACTTAGATTAGTAGAGAAGACCGGCTCTATAAAGCTCTTGTCCATATTGATGGGGGGCAATTCAAGAAGTTGACCATAGACTCTTCTTCAAGAGCATTGCTTTTGTGCTACATTTTGTTAAGAGTAAATATAGATGTGGAAATATAGGAATAAATGGCGATTATTTAAGATAAGATGCAGACTAATGTAAGTACAACATACAGGAAAAAGGCACTGACAAAAGCAATGTAGAGCTAAACTTCTTCAGTAGCATTGGTTTTATTCAATATTTTGGCAAGAGTAAATATAGATCTGATGTGTAGAAAATGGAGGGCAGGGGAAATAACCTACAAACCGTACATGAACAACTAGCTGACAATATAAGTACAGTGAGGAAGGATAGCAGATACATACAAGAGCAATGCAGAGCTAAATTTCTTCATAAGCATTGGGTTTATTCTACATTAATGTAAGCATTAATATAGATATGATAATTTGGAGCGACAATGGATAAGCAAGCTATAATGCACAATGATGTTGCATAATCCACCAGGTATGAATGTAAGTACAGCAATAGGACAATAGGTACTAACAAGAGCAAATCAGCGAGCAGCATAGTTGTGATATCATAGATTTTGTGGCGCTAGTTCTATCACCAATATAAGTGGGGTGCTCTGGTTTCTCCGGTACCACCACCTTTTCCAAGGACTTTGCTTGTACTCCTTCAGGTTCTGCAGTACCCTCTTCCATTTGGATGTCTGAAACACAAGAACAACATTTGAATGAAAAAACATGGTATGACGACAAATGGAATAGGTATTGATAATGGATGGGCATGGCATCTTCACATATATCATGAGTAAACTAAGCAGATGGTGATGCAACGAAGCAGAAGAAATGCAAGACAACTTATGCAAGATAGGTGCAACCAATAAAACCTTGCAAAATTAGAACAGGCGCCTTATTGGGTGAATAGGATAGGCCATCTGCTTTTGACTCCTTGAGCTTAGAATAGTCATCAGGATCATATTCTAAATACAAATCTGTAGGTCGAGAGCATGTGGGTTTCATTGCATCCATAATGGACCTCAATCCCTTGATTCCAAGTTTGTTACACATTCAATTATTCTGCAATATTCTTTTGATGTGCGCATTCTTATATCCATTGCGATTATGTACAATATCTGAGAAGCATGAAAACATAAATAGTAGTGAGATTATCTTCGTAATCCAGAGGATATTCTAATATAATAGGGGCTCCATGTAAACCCTTGGGTGCGATCACTGGATTCTGATGAGAGAGCCCAGTTGTGCTGTACTATGGTGCGTAGATTAATATAATCTGGCACAACTACACAAAAATAGGCTCCCTATGGGAGCTATAGATGTAAGGATAGTTGGCAGATGATAGGTTCCTTCTCCTCTTCACTAGAAGGAACATATTGTACTACTATTATACTCCCTCCATTCCTAGATATAAGTCTTTATGTAGATACCACTATGGATCACATTTGGATGTACATAGATACATTTTAGAGTGTAGATTCACTCATTTAGCTCCGTATGTAGTGCATGGAGGAATCTCTACAGAGAATTGTATTCAGGAATGGAGAGACTAATTATTAAAGAAGAATAGAAGAGGAACATGCTGAAGAAGAGCAAGCACATTTTGGATAATAAAATGTTTGTTGCCCACATGATGAACCAGAGCGCATAAAGAATGCAACTCACTGTTATCCCTCTAAATGTGGTGCACGTGATGTGACAGCCTGGTTTTTGCCCTCTTTCATTTTCTGGATTTTCTTGCCATTTGATTTGAATTTGAGTTTTTGAATCAACTCACTTGGACTTAAACACTTGGGAATGGCCTCGATTTCCACCCAAGTTACCCATCCCTCTCAAACTCATCATTCTTTCTCTGAAAAATCTCAAAATTACCCAAGGAATATTTTTCATAAAAGAAAAATATTCATTTCCCTCTCTGAAATTCAGTTCAGCAACATATGCTCCAAAGCAACCCTCATTTTTCTTGCCCACAAAAATCTGAGAAAATTCCCAAATATTATTTGAACCTTGGCACACCTCCCTGAGCAAAAATATTGCATAGGTTTTTGGAATAGTTTTGCTACAGAAAATCTTTTCTGTTCTAGACAGAAAATGCACTTTGTACACGAAGTGTATTTATCCTTGATCCAATGGAGCTGAAATTTTTAGGGCTTCATTACCCTCCTAAGAAACTACTAATCACCAAAGATCAGCCCTAAACTCTTTCTAGATCTCTCTCAGTTAACCTCAGAAGTTTCTTTCCAGAAACTTGTCAGGAAGAAACCCACTCGCACAACTCACCTGTGACCAAATCAAACACATGGAGCAAGCCAAACCATCAAGGACTACATGCCAGACATGAATTCAATGCATGGCGTGGCTCTATGCCAAAGTTCACGCGGTGACCACATGTGTGCACCGTGCCAACCTGCTTGTCGACGCGCTCTGGACGCCGCCAACGCTCCTGTTTCGCGCGTGCTCGCTTCCCAGCTCGTCGTGCCTTGCCAAACCGCGCCACAGTCATCATCCTGATGCACTTAACTTCGCCGTGGCGCTCGCCGATGCCGGAGCTCGCCGCAGCGAGCACGGGCATGACGCGGCCAAGCGTACAGTGCACCCGTGCCCCTGCTCTCGTCGCCACCCGCCTCCTGTGCTCATCCTCGCTCACCCACAGTGGCCGCGTGAGCCATGGATGCTTCTTCCCCTCTCACTGACACCGTTCATCGCCGGGCGCCGTCTCCAGAGAACTCTGGCAGAGCCCCGAGCCCGGTCCTCCCTCACCTATAAATAGAACCCCTCCCAGCCTCGCTGAGCATCGCCTCTCACTCCCACACTTGCCACGACCTCGTAGATAGCCGCAGCCCGGCCGGGCAGGCCTCTAGCCGCCATTCCCAACCGGAGTTCGCAGGCGACTCCCCCCACTACTTTCCGTCTCTTGAGAGCCTCTCGAGCACAACCAGCTTCTCCAACATGTCCCTGGTGATCCTCTAGTGTGCGCTGGTGCAGTTGGAGCCCCTGGAGTCACCGCATCGCGTCGTCTTCACTACTAGGAAAAGGGCTATAGATGGAATCGACACTAATGGCGCACCAGACATGTGGTGCGCCATTACTATATACTAATGGCGCACCATCTGTTGGTGCGCCATTAGTGTGGAAGACTCTAATGGCGCACCAGGCACATGGTGCGCCACTAGTAACAAAATGTTTTTTTTTCATTTTTTCAAACATACTAATGGCGCATCCGGGCAGAGTGCGCCATTAGTAGTTAGAAGTACTAATGGCGCACCAGCCATAGAGTGCGCCACCAAAAATACTAATGGCGCACCGTTGCATAGTGCGCCATTACTAGTTTAAACTAGTAATGAGTACTTTTTTTACTTTTTGATATCATGAATATTTTTAAATTTCATGGGCACTTTTTGAACTCATGAATATTTTTTCAAATTTGATGATATTTTTTCATATTCCATATGAAAAAATATTGAATATTCATGAGGACACTCGATCTCGATCCCCCTCCCTCTCGATAGCTATCCCCCTCACCAGATCCCCCTCGCCGCCGAGCACCCCCCCCCCCCCCCCCCCCCCGCACCCTCCCCCTGCTCCACCGCCGCCGCCGACCCCCCGCACCCTCCCCCGCTCCACCGCCGCCGACGACCCACCGCTGTGACACCCCAAAAATTTTGGCCTTGTTTTTAATGGAATAAAATTTTGCCAGGATTTAAAACTTTGAATTTTTGAGCTCCATTTTGATTTTTGTTTAAATCATTTCCTTCCCTGTTATGATGAGTTTTTCCCAAAGAGAAAACTTTTCAAAAATGTTGTTGGACTTGTTTTAACCTCTCAAGAAAAACTTTCCTTTTATCAGTGTAACTAATTAAATAATTATGTTGCTTGATCTTTATTTTCTGGAAAAGGGTTTTTCTAGGTTAAATGGCCTTAATTGAACTAAACCATTTGATAAATTCACTTAAAATTTCCACAAAAATTTGGAGATGTCATGTGATGTTTTTAAATCACTTTTATACAAAAATATATTTCATTCATGAAATATTTTGAGCCCTACTCTCAATTTTTCTTCTCTGGTCCAGAGTGCATTTTGCACTACAACCTATTTAAATATTCATTTAAAACTACTACCAAAATTAAGGGAGGTCAGTAGGAGCCTATTATTCCTCTTTGTGCAAAAATCTAATTATGTTCTTTGAAAAATTTGAGTGAATCAACTTCATCTTCATTCTGGACCAACTTGTTGGTTTGTGCAGCAACCATGTTTTTGCTTGCTCTTTAGCCCTTGATTATTTCTCCTACTTGTAGTCCCCCATGTTAAACCCTTAAGTCCAGGAGCATGCACCTTTTGGATCATTTTTGGTTCATGAAATAATGTCATTTATTTCCTGTCCAGAATTGAAGTTTTGTAAAACTTGCACTAACAAGTTTCTTCTTTTGTCCAACTAACATCACCACTCTCTCTTTCATCCACAGAGACACTGATCTGGAGATTTTGGCCACTCCAAGAAATGCCCAAGTGCCCTTGGAATTTTGTCAAACACCTGGTGTGCATGGCCAGTTTTGACATGTTTTTGTCTTTGCATTGTGACCTTGCACCTCGGATCATACTAGCATGTCCACTAGGATTCCAGTTGCTCCTAACCTGGGTCTGTTATTTGCCAGCCTCAACCGCGACCTCTAGCATGCTCTGGCATTTCGTCGAGCACACTCAGTGCGTGCGCTGGACGCGCCCAGAGCGCGCGTATTGCAGCCGCGCGCCCGAGCCGACACGCTGGCCCCCACGGCTTTGGCCCGCTCTGCAGAACCTCGCCACACACTCCCCTTCTCTCAGCTACGCGCCAAGCAGCCCCGCCGCGCCCGACAGGCCAAGCGCTAGCCGCCGCCGCCCGACAGCCCTGCGCCGTGCAGCGCCGCCCAAGCCACCCCGGCTCGCCACCTGGCCCCTGGAGCAGTGCCCTCTCGTCCACTAGCTCTTGTCGTCATCCATAGCCACGCCACGTTGCCCTGCAAGCTACAGAGAGGAGGTTCGCCGGAGAGCTTATCCGGCCACCGCGGAACCGACCTCGACGAGCTATAAAAGGAGGCCCCCGAGCCTCCCCGTGCACACAGGAAGCCTTAGAATGCTCCCGTAGTCCTCCCATGGCAGCAAATCGACCCGGGGAAGGGCTCCTTCTTCATCTCCGACAACTCCAGCCGCCGCCGCTGTCTCGACCATTCCGGCGCCACCAAAGCCTCACCCTCCCCACTCTCTTCACCAGGAGCTTCCTCTCCACCTCGTGAATCCATCCCCTTACTCGATTTCGATCGGGACTCACTGCGGGAGAAAAACCACTTTGCCCGACGACCACCGTCCGCTGTGAAGCTCGCCGCCGGCAGCTCCGTCCACCCCAGAGACCGTATCGACCACCGGAGTGACCGTCTCGATCCCCTGAACCCGCAGATGGCCTCCGTTTCTCGAACGGTGCCGCCATTCACCGGCGAACATCGTCGGAGCTCCCGCCTCTGTTCGGCCAGAGGAAGGGGAGGGAGGGCGACTGGTCAAACATGACTAGTGGGCCCCCTGGACCCACTGTCAGTGACACCCCGCGCCGTCCGCGTGGTTAAGTGGAGGCGTAAAGCCTCAAGTACGCCTCCTCTATACCGAAAGCGTATTTCTATCTGAACCGTTTTCTTTTCTATTTTATTTTAAATAACAGATTTGACCAAATCTTTGACTGGCTATAACTTTTTAAATATAAGTCCAAATGAAATGATTCTTTTTCCTACCTTCCTCATATTTGATCTAGTTTATTTTAAGATTTATTTGAAAAAAAATTAAACAACTTTTGGTTCTGTTTTTGAAATGTGTGTTAATTCAATTATATTTTCAAATAGGATTTTTGGGAGAGAGAAGAACTTTCAAAAGTTTGGAGAGCACCCTGCCTTTCCACACATTGAAGGCAAGCATTCTGAACCCTGGCATAATAATTTTGGAGTGATCGTTGATGCATTTATAACACCACCGCATTTCGAAGGACTTGTTATTTCATGTGATATGATCATATGCATGGGTGCATGTTATTGATTTCCATGCTGTTGGTAATGGACACACTTGTGATGATAATCACCCTCATGAGCTTTACATGCATACCGGCAGGAAACCGGGAAAACCTCTTCCTTGGGTAGGTATGAGTTTGTCGCCGGTCTCCGTCGGGACGGTTCTGTCTGGTATGGCATGGCAAGGTGATATGAGTGGTGACTCTGTTTGATGAAATATATTTGTTATACTAATCATGCAGGGAATACTTGAACCTCCTGAGTCGACCGTAGATCAAGTCTTGTTCCAGTAACCCCCATACTTGTTTCGTACTACCACTCGTCTCTACAGCAAGTAGAGTACGGTTCAGTAAGTTGTCAACCTCTTTCTAGCACACACCGTACAGAGAGGCCATGGTGGAAGATACTGGTTGTAACTGGTAGGCAGGCCACCTGGTCCGGGGGCATGGGTGTTTCCGGTTGGGACCGAGAGGGGAGGCCACCCCTTAGAGCGCGCGATATAAATTTGATCCCATGCTACGCGAGGTTGTAGCCTCCCCACTTAGAGTTTGCTTAACAGGTGCCGTGGGTGATTCCAGACACGTGTGTGATAAGCTGGTGTGTGCAAGTTTGGTGTGTTTTCAACAAAAAGACCGTAGACGGAATTAGTCCTGCTGGACTAAAGAAATTCGTTACTCGTGGGTAAAGAGTACACCCTCTGCAGAGAATAAACCTATTCGAATAGCCGTGTCCATGGTTAAGGATTACAGTCTGGGATGGGTCAAGTGTCGGTCTTAGTGTCGGTCTTCGGAGGTGAAACTGTTAATCCAGAAATGGAATTACTACTTGTGACTTGTGATAACTATGATTATTATTATTGTTGACTAACCTATGATATTATTGTTATTATCGTGTATCTCTGGGATGGTTCTACCTCCGGGATATTCACTATGATTGTTTCTTTTAAAGCCCTTTATGTGGCGTCGCCCAGACGCCCGACTGTGGCATTTCTTTTAAAGCCCTTTATGTGGCGTCGCTCAGACGCCCGACTGTGGCATTTCTTTTAAAGCCCTTTATGTGGCGTCGCCCAGACGCCCGACTGTGGCATTTCTTTTAAAGCCCTTTATGTGGCGTCGCTCAGACGCCCGACTGTGGCATTTCTTTTAAAGCCCTTTATGTGGCGTCGCTCAGACGCCCGACTGTGGCATTACTTGTTATTTATTTCATAATTTTTTTTATACTATCATGTTATTGCAATTTTATAAATAACTTGCTTGCACGCATCCGAGAGTTATTTATCTTTTGTGACTGATGTCATGAGCATAAAATATTTTTCAGCACATCATTGTTATATTATACCTGTGTTCATAATGTTTGCGAGTACATTCAAAGTACTCACTGGCTTGTCCCTGGCTATTGTCTTGGCCAGATTTTTCTTTCTCGGAGAGGAGCGACGCGATGCCAGCCCCGGAAACCACTCAACGGAGATAGCAGCCTCGCGAAGATAGGAATTTAACCTGGTCAGCTGTTCCCGTGGGGAATGGAGTCCCATAGACACAGATGTTTCACAACCCGCTTCCGCCATCAACCACTAGAAACCATTTGTTGTACCCACAGGCCAGAATGGTCTTGTACTTCATATTTTGTATTTTTGCTTGGAGTTTCTGTATCAAGTTGGAGCCTCATCAGCTAACAGTAATCCTGGGGCTGATGAGCACGACGGTCTTTTCTGGAAATTTATTACCCGGAAAACCGGTCGTGACAGACTTGGTATCAGAGCCAGGCTGACCATTGGCTAATCCTATCTTAGCTAGGTCAATAAACTAGGCAAACCAACCCACCAGACCTTAACCAAACCCCAGCCAAGCTTCTCGTGCAAGATAGCCACACAGTGACCCAACACTTTTTGCAGTCGATGCCCAACCTATCAACCTAACCTGTCACTCATGCGCCAGTGACCGGCCCCTAAATAGTCTTTTCTCGCAAGCGTGTGAAGGAAGTTTCCGTCCCCTTTTCCCTATAAAAAGGGGCGCGCTAGCCCCAAACCAGCACACATAGTCGCTACCCCAAACCGAGCCACAATGCCTGGACCTATAGTGCACAACGAAACCACAGCAACCAACCTTGGAGGTTTTGTGACCATCCTCGCAAACCTCACCCGTCGTGCCTACGCGTTAGAGGAGCCACCAGAATATGTTGTGTATCAAGGACCCATGAGCGGTGAAGACCGCCAATTCTGGGCCACTGTGCACATTTACGGTAGGAGTCTAGCACCCGAGCGCCCCTACCGGTTCACCGGAAGAACAACTTCCTTTGAGCCACAAGCCATCCAGCTAGCCGCTCGAGAGGCTATAGTTCATCTCAGGCACTTGTCGCCCAGAGTTAACTGTCGCTCGTTCCACTACTACCCCAGACGAGAAGGGTATGGTAGACCACCCCAAGTCGCCAATGGAGACCACGAGACAGACCCCGCATTGTTGCACCTAGTGCGCTATGTAAGTGCACTAGAGGCACTGTTCGACCAGATCACTATTGATCTAATAGCAGCTCGTGGAGAGCTGGTTCGTCGAGCCCCGACGAGAGAAGAAAACGAGCCCAACACCGACAACCCAGTCGTGCTGTTTGGACAACCAATCGAGACCCCGAGATCTGCCCCAGCCATCGGCCAAGGTGCTGCCATAACCCCAGAAGTGCTTCGTCGCATATTGGGAGCACACTCCAATGGGGTTGTGGCCAACAATCCCCGCAATGGTCATTCTCACTACCCCGACCCTGCAGTTCCTCCGCCATCTCCGACTAATCCCGGCAGAGAGACACGTGGAGAAGCCTCGACATCCACCAGGCACGCCCGTTTAGACATAAACGAGGTAGACTGAGCCGTATGAGTAGTACCAAGTTTCAATGTATCCTCGCTTTATAATCATGCGACCGCGTATATTAACGCAGCCTGTCTTTGTGCCTCTGTTTTAATAATAGCCATGCATGTTTGGTCAGCGCATAGCTGCATATTTTTCCGGGCACAACTACCAAAACCAGCCCGACGACAACCACAGTAACACATCTCTTTATGAGATATGTGTATCTCTGACACTGACCTGACCTTTGGAGCCAAGCTGGCAAATCTATTACCTTTCACCACGGTAAAACGATCCGGCTCCATTGCTATACAAAGGCCACCTTGTGACCTTACCCAGCAATCCTCACTTTGCGCACAACACTCACGCTTCTTCCTGTCATGCCGAACCCCAGCATTCATCTGAGAACCCCAGATGCAACCCCAGGTAGCTTTGTCAAACTATTGTGGGATTTTACCCACAGTACCATGGGTTCTACCCAGCCACCCCAGTACGAGCTGTTCAAATCAAGGATCACCCCATCCACCTCGGAATATTGGGCAGCAGTACACATTCCTCCTGTAGACCCCAACCAAGATCCAATAGAAGTTTCCTTCGTGGGGAAATCTATGCCAAGCCCACACTTGGCCATAGAAGCTGCTGCGAAAGAAGCGATTGCTCGTCTTCGATCCGCAGTACCCTATGCCCGCGAACGAGGATATTATTACTTTCCGAGTCGTGCAGCACCCGGAGAAGTAACGTCTTTTCCCGGTGGGCGTATTGAGAGAGACCCAGTTCTGGCCAACCTTATCCAGTACATCATTGCTCAAGAGCATTTAAACCAGCAAGTGATGGATTATCTCCAGAGCCTCGCAGATTTAAATCCTCAGGTTGCCATCGGCAGACCACTGAGACCCGACACGGAGAGACGCATACATCGACTTGTCAATCCACTGCCTCCAATTGAAGAAGAATGTATTCCTTTACCAGAGACATTTTATCAGGACCCCGCCCAGTTACCATTTTCATTTTAGACGTCACTACTGTATTTGTTCTATGCAGCATATATTTATGTGTGTGACTTATGTGTAATACCCTGAGTTTGTACGACGAGTCAATTATTTGGCTTCTGCTAATGTGTGTAGTTTTTGTTGTGGTTTATGCTCCTTTAAATTAACTGTTTTCCCCTCGCAAAACCCTGGAGTGAGATTTTCTTTTCCCTGAGTTGCTACATCTACACTTTCTCACGACGTGGATTATTTAATTTCACTCAGCACCACGAGCAGACTCACAACCATAATCATTCGGACACATACACTGTTTGCAAAACTTTGCAACGGTGTTACATCCAGCTAATCACCCCCTAACAACAGTTAGCACCCGGCACACTCCATCTACTCCTCATGATCACCACCACCATGGAGAGCCAACACCCGAGCCGCAGCATCGCGATACTCGTCGAAGATCATCGCGCACAGGAGCACAGAGAGCCCCAGCAGCGTCGCCAGCCCTCCGCATATCAGGATCACAAACCAGTCCGGCATCGCCTCCGCCATTAGAGCCTCGACCGAGCTTCTGTAAGCAGTAACGGAGAAATAAGGAGGAGGAGAAGTGAGGCCAGGTGTAAGGAGGAAGAGAGAGGCACCCCGGCCGTTTTTATAGCTCGAGCTCGGTGTACGGTGGGCGAAGTCCACCAACGCCGCTCGTCGCCGATCGCTGGTGTTCGGAGTCGAATCCGCGAGCAGTGCCGATAGCGCACTGGCCCGCGAGGTGAGTGCACGCTGCACCAGCAGCTTGCACATCGCGCACTACCACGGTACGGCCTAGATGCCCTACACACTAGGCGTCGCCGGTGGAGAAAGCGCGCGGGAGAGAGGAGGAAGAAAGGGCCAGAGGGAGAAGAAGAGGAGACTGACAGTGGACCCCGGGTCCACCTGTCAGCCAGAGAGAGCACTGTGCTCTCGGGTGCGACCAGCGTATATCTAAATTTAGGAGTTATCCTAAATTTATATCCAGCATAGAAATCACCCGTTTTGTCCCGAACCATAGACTTTTCCGCGCAGCCCCAGTTTTTCACACTGTGGTTTTTCACCACTTATTGCCCTCTCACTGTAGCTACATCTTTATTGCGTATTTATTTTCTTAACACCGCTTTTAGCAAATCTCGAGGGCGAGATTTTTTTAGGGGGTTAGTATTGTGACACCCCAAAAATTTTGGCCTTGTTTTTAATGGAATAAAATTTTGCCAGGATTTAAAACTTTGAATTTTTGAGCTCCATTTTGATTTTTGTTTAAATCATTTCCTTCCCTGTTATGATAAGTTTTTCCCAAAGAGAAAACTTTTCAAAAATGTTGTTGGACTTGTTTTCACCTCTCAAGAAAAACTTTCCTTTTATCAGTGTAACTAATTAAATAATTATGTTGCTTGATCTTTATTTTCTTGAAAAGGGTTTTTCTAGGTTAAATGGCCTTAATTGAACTGCAACCATTTGATAAATTCACTTAAAATTTCCACAAAAATTTGGAGATGTCATGTGATGTTTTTAAATCACTTTTATACAAAAATATATTTCATTCACGAAATATTTTGAGCCCTACTCTCAATTTTTCTTCTCTGGTCCAGAGTGCATTTTGCACTACAACCTATTTAAATATTCATTTAAAACTACTACCAAAATTAAGGGAGGTCAGTAGGAGCCTATTATTCCTCTTTGTGCAAAAATCTAATTATGTTCTTTGAAAAATTTGAGTGAATGAACTTCATCTTCATTCTGGACCAACTTGTTGGTTTGTGCAGCAACCATGTTTTTGCTTGCTCTTTAGCCCTTGATTATTTCTCCTACTTGTAGTCCCCCATGTTAAACCCTTAAGTCCAGGAGCATACACCTTTTGGATCATTTTTGGTTCATGAAATAATGTCATTTATTTCCTGTCCAGAATTGAAGTTTTGTAAAACTTGCACTAACAAGTTTCTTCTTTTGTCCAACTAACATCACCACTCTCTCTTTCATCCACAGAGACACTGATCTGGAGATTTTGGGCACTCCAAGAAATGCCCAAGTGCCCTTGGCATTTTGTCAAACACCTGGTGTGCATGGCCAGTTTTGACATGTTTTTGTCTTTGCATTGTGACCTTGCACCTCGGATCATACTAGCATGTCCACTAGGATTCCAGTTGCTCCTAACCTGGGTCTGTTATTTGCCAGCCTCAACCGCGACCTCTAGCATGCTCTGGCATTTCGTCGAGCACACTCAGTGCGTGCGCTGGACGCGCCCAGAGCGCGCGTATTGCAGCCGCGCACCCGAGCCGACACGCTGGCCCCCACGGCTTTGGCCCGCTCTGCAGAACCTCGCCACGCACTCCCCTTCTCTCAGCTACGCGCCAAGCAGCCCCGCCGCGCCCGACAGGCCAAGCGCTAGCCGCCGCCGCCGCCCGACAGCCCTGCGCCGTGCAGCGCCGCCCAAGCGACCCCGGCTCGCCACCTGGCCCCTGGAGCAGTGCCCTCTCGTCCACTAGCTCTTGCCGTCATCCACAGCCACGCCACATTGCCCTGCAGGCTACAGAGAGGAGGTTCGCCGGAGAGCTTATCCGGCCGCCACGGAACCGACCTCGACGAGCTATAAAAGGAGGCCCCCGAGCTTCCCCGTGCACACAGGAAGCCTTAGAATGCTCCCCTAGTCCTCCCATGGCAGCAAATCGACCCGGGGAAGGGCTCCTTCCTCATCTCCGGCAACTCCAGCCGCCGCCGCTGTCTCGACCATTCCGGCGCCACCAAAGCCTCACCCTCCCCACTCTCTTCACCAGGAGCTTCCTCTCCACCTCGTGAATCCATCCCCTTACTCGATACGGGACTCACTACGGGAGAAAAACCACTTTGCCCGACGACCATCGTCCGCTGTGAAGCTCGCCGCCGGCAGCTCCGTCCACCCCAGAGACCGTATCGACCACCGGAGTGACCGTCTCGATCCCCTGAACCCGCAGATGGCCTCCGTTTCTCGAACGGTGCCGCCATTCACCGGCGAACATCGTCGGAGCTCCCGCCTCTGTTCGGCCAGAGGAAGGGGAGGGAGGGCGACTGGTCAAACATGACTAGTGGGCCCCCTGGACCCACTGTCAGTGACACCCCGCGCCGTCCGCGTGGTTAAGTGGAGGCGTAAAGCCTCAAGTACGCCTCCTCTATACCGAAAGCGTATTTCTATCTGAACCGTTTCCTTTTTTGTTTTATTTTAAATAACAGATTTGACCAAATCTTTGACTGGCTATAACTTTTTAAATATAAGTCCAAATGAAATGATTGTTTTTCCTACCTTCCTCATATTTGATCTAGTTTATTTTAAGATTTATTTGAAAAAAAATTTAAACAACTTTTGGTTTTGTTTTTGAAATGTGTGTTAATTCAATTATATTTTCAAATAGGATTTTTGGGAGAGAGAAGAACTTTCAAAAGTTTGGAGAGCACCCTGCCTTTCCACACATTGAAGGCAAGCATTCTGAAACCCGGCATAATAATTTTGGAGTGATCATTGATGCATTTATAACACCACCGCATTTCGAAGGACTTGTTATTTCATGTGATATGATCATATGCATGGGTGCATGTTATTGATTTCCATGCTGTTGGTAATGGACACACTTGTGATGATAATCACCCTCATGAGCTTTACATGCATACCGGCAGGAAACCGGGAAAACCTCTGCCTTGGGTAGGTATGAGTTTGTCGCCGGTCTCCGTCAGGACGGTTCTGTCTGGTATGGCATGGCAAGGTGATATGAGTGGTGACTCTGTTTGATGAAATATATTTGTTATACTAATCATGCAGGGAATACTTGAACCTCCCGAGTCGACCGTAGATCGAGTCTTGTTCCAGTAACCCCCATACTTGTTTCGTACTACCACTCGTCTCTATAGCAAGTAGAGTACGGTTCAGTAAGTTGTCAACCTCTTTCTAGCACACACCGTACAGAGAGGCCATGGTGGAAGATACTGGTTGTAACTGGTAGGCAGGCCACCTGTTCCGGGGGCATGGGTGTTTCCGGTTGGAACCGAGAGGGCAGGCCACCCCTTAGAGCACGCGATATAAATTTGATCCCATGCTACGCGAGGTTGTAGCCTCCCCACTTAGAGTTTGCTTAACAGGTGCCGTGGGTGATTCCAGACACGTGTGTGATAAGCTGGTGTGTGCATGTTTGGTGTGTTTTCAACAAAAAGACCATAGACGGAATTTGTCCTGCTGGACTAAAGAAATCCGTTACTCGTGGGTAAAGAGTACACCCTCTGCAGAGAATAAACCTATTCGAATAGCCGTGTCCATGGTTAAGGATTACAGTCTGGGATGGGTCAAGTGTCGGTCTTCGAAGGTGAAACTGTTAATCCAGAAATGGAATTACTACTTGTGACTTGTGATAACTATGATTATTATTATTGTTGACTAACCTATGATATTATTGTTATTATCGTGTATCTCTGGGATGGTTCTACCTCCGGGATATTCACTATGATTGTTTCTTTTAAAGCCCTTTATGTGGCGTCGCCCAGACGCCCGACTGTGGCATTTCTTTTAAAGCCCTTTATGTGGCGTCGCTCAGATGCCCGACTGTGGCATTTCTTTTAAAGCCCTTTATGTGGCGTCGCCCAGACGCCCGACTGTGGCATTTCTTTTAAAGCCCTTTATGTGGCGTCGCTCAGACGCCCGACTGTGGCATTTCTTTTAAAGCCCTTTATGTGGCGTCGCTCAGACGCCCGACTGTGGCATTACTTGTTATTTATTTCATACATTTTTTTATACTATCATGTTATTGCAATTTTATAAATAACTTGCTTGCACGCATCCGAGAGTTATTTATCTTTTGTGACTGACGTCATGAGCATAAAATTTTTTTCAGCACATCATTGTTATATTATACCTGTGTTCATAATGTTTGCGAGTACATTCAAAGTACTCACTGGCTTGTCCCTGGCTATTGTCTTGGCCAGATTTTTCTTGCTCGAAGAGGAGCGACGCGATGCCAGCCCCGGAAACCACTCAATGGAGATAGCAGCCTCGCGAAGATAGGAATTTAACCTGGTCAGCTGTTCCCGTGGGGAATGGAGTCCCATAGACACAGATGTTTCACAACCCGCTTCCGCCATCAACCACTAGAAACCATTTGTTGTACCCACAGGCCAGAATGGTCTTGTACTTCATATATTGTATTTTTGCTTGGAGTTTCTGTATCAAGTTGGAGCCTCATCAGCTAACAGTAATCCTGGGGCTGATGAGCACGACGGCCTTTTCTGGAAATTTATTACCCGGAAAACCGGTCGTGACAACCGCACCCTCCCCCGCTCCACCGCCGACGCCGACCCCCCGCACCCTCCCCCGCTCCACCGCCGCCGCCGACCCCCCGCACCCTCCCCCGCTCCACCGTCACAAATGAATGCAACTAAAAATCCAAAAAAACAAATTTGTTTATATTTTCAAATAACAAATTTGATGATATTTTTTAAATTTTTTTTACTGTTTTTATAAAAATTTATTACTGTTTCATATTCATATTCATATTCATTTTCATATTCATATTCATATTAATTTTCTATTAAATTATTAGATGCAACAAAATAATAATTAAAAAATCTTACTTATGGGGCACAGCAGGCTGGTGCGCCATTGCTATCTAAAAAAAGAATACTAATGGCGCACTGTCTCGGGGGTGCGCCATTGCTATAAAAAACATACTAATGGCGCACCGCCAGGGGGTGCGCCATTAGTAATCTTGCCCCCTAGTCGCCCGATCCCTTCGTCCCTCCCGCTCGCTAGATTCATTCCCCCCTAGTCGCCCGACGACCCCCGCGCCCCGCCTCGCCGTCTCGGTCCTCGCCGCAGACGGCCTGCCCCGCTCCTTCCCTTCACTCCTCAATCGCCCTCTCGGTCCTTGCCGCTGATGGCCTGCCCCGCTCCTTCCCTCCACCCCGAGCGCCACTGCCACGCGTCACCGCGGCCACCGACCGCCCCATCCTCCATAGTCGTACTTAGGAGCTGCGCCAGGAGCAACACCATCATCACCTTCATCACCTACATCCACGAATTGGAGCCGGGTCATCAAGGATCGAGTGCAACGACCTCTTTTTCCTCATCACCGACCACTGCTTCTCGGCGTCGATCCGCGCTGCCCTGACCACCCTCGGCCTCGCCGTCTCCTTCCCCAGCTCCGCGGTGAGCATCTCCATCGATTCCCCTGTTTTTCTCCTTGTTTAGTCACCGTTTGTGCATGCGGGCTTGTGCTCACCGCGCCAGCCGCCCCTCGCTGTAGATTCTCTGATGTCCTTACCTGAAACTGAATATAAAGTCAGTTTAAAAGTCAGTCTCCTGATCTGAATATAAACTTTATCTGAAACTGAAATTGAAACAGATGTAGTCGTAAAAATTCAGTTCAAAATTCAATTTTAGAGCTTGGCTCCTGATCTAAATATAAAGTGTACGGCAAGCTTGTATTGCAAGAAAGTTTAAAATTCAATCTAAAACTCAATGTAAAATTCAGTTAAAGTGATTTGAATATAAAAACTCTTGGAGTAAAAATTCAGTCTAAAAGTCAGTTAAAGTTTCAATTTTAGAGTAATTTTCAGTTTGTAAAACTAAGAAGTGTATTTTTTATTTTGAAACTTAGTGTAACTATTTTCAATTTTGATGGAAAATCAGTCTACAAGTCAGGAGGGGGATCTCTGTAGATTGCATATACAGATTTCTTGAACAGTGTTATTAATTACAAATAGAGCAATGTTGAAAATGAAACAAAAGGAATTGGAAAACCAGAAAGATAGACATTCTGTTGTAAGTAAGCTAAGATAAAAAAGTGTTTACTTTAAGTAATTATTTACAACAAGCATTGTGTAGGAAAATGTCATGCAAGCTGTAACTTGAACTTGAAGAACACCTTAGATAGTTTTTAGTATCCTTATACAAAGCAAGCTGAAGTTTGAAACCTATTTCTCCTAAGTAGACACTGAAAAATTGCAGATAAGTAGACACTAAAAATTGCAGCCATGTCAAAGTGTCATTTCATTTGGTAGCAGTAACGAAAACTGTATGTGCTGTCATAGGTGCTGTGCTGTCAAAAACTGTATGTGCAATCTCCAGAACAATTATGCTTATGTGAAAACTGTATGTGCAATCTCCAAATGTATCATCATAATGTAGGTGCTGTGTTGTGTGATTCTTCATGCTGAGAACTTTAGCTTTTTCAACTTGCTGGACTATATGTTCATTGGTACTACTTGTGATGCTGCTGCTGTACTACTTGGGAATTTTGTCAACTTGTGATGCTGCTACTGTACCCCGAGAGGCCCTTGAGTTTTCCGGAATGTCGATTAACTTCCGTTCCGGCAAATTCGGGTACTCCATATGTCCTATTTTCAGCAAAGGTCATGCTGAAATTTTCTGTTAATTTTAGCATGACTTTGCTAAAAATAGGACATATGGGGTACTTGCGACTAATGCATGGGCCGGGGTATCTTAGTACTTAGTTAAGTAGGATCAACTGCCCCGCCATTCTTGCTGCATTAAACCATAGGTGGCAATAGAGCCAAGTGATTAGGCCCAACTTAGAATTCTCGTTAGCATCGATAAACCCTAGATGATAAACCCAACATAGGTGGCAATAGAGCCAAGTGATTAGTGCCAAGTGATTAGGCCCAACCTAGGGTGCCTCCGCATCGATAAACCCTAAATGATGAAAACTTAACTTGGTTTCTATGGGGTGCCTCGGTGTCGATGAGAACCTAAACGATGTATGCTTAGGCTTTTAGGGTGCCTCGACGTCGACAAAACCTAAATGATGAAAGCTTAGGCTTTTAGGGTGCCTCGACGTTGACGATGAAAGTCTCCCGGGGGAGTGCGACTGGTGCCACGACGATCGAGGTCTGTGCGACATGCCTCATCTGGACGATGATCAACACTTCAGCATTAAGCTCGAGGAGACCTTCGAAGTTGAAACGGTACACAACGACGACAAGTGTTATTTTCATAATTAAGCATGACTTCAACTATTTCAACGTGTAATTTTCATCTTTTACAATTCGAGTATAGCTTATCCCATGCCATGCAAGACGCTATGTCTTGGAGAGGATGGATTTTGAAGACCATGAAATTTTTGAAACAAAGAAAATTCACCTAAGGACTCATCACAATGTGGACTTTGAAGTAAATCAATATAATTCTGAGAGCGTAACCCATTTTGGTTGCAAAAATTGGGAAGCATTTTGCAAGATGTATGGTTTTGATGAGGGTATGCTTATCACCATGGATCTTGGTAATCCTGACATCAACCAAGACAATATAGACATTTGGGTCCTTGTTGATACGCCTCCAGTTCTACCGCTATGTGAGTTTCTCAAACATAGTTATTAGCTAATTTATATTGTTTATTTCAAAATAGTTGACAGCTTATTTAGATTGACAACTTATTTTTATTGTTCAAAGAATATGCGGGAGATGGTAGACAAAACCCACTACACCGATGGCTCCGAATTAACAACTTACAAGGAGAAAAATCATTTGGTCGGATTTTGTACTGACATTGAGAATTACAATATCCACAATCAAACTCCTCAACATTATGGTAAATACGTGCCACTAGTGCATGTGTTCAACTACAGTAACTACCATGGAGATACCCTGGTAAGATTTTTAATATTACAACATCCGTGCATATTTTGCATACTTCTAAAACTAGTACATCATTGCTAACTATGAAGTTATTACTATGTTTTTCAACAGATGATCCCAGAGAATTGTGTGCCTGATATGATGTATCAGAAAGGTAGTCTTAATGTTTTGAACATACAGCCAGGTCATCCTATGAATCTCAACTGTCCATACGAGATTTCTAAAAGAAGTGGAGACATGAAAATCAAAGGATGGAAAAAATGTATGGACAGTCGTAAGGAGCTTCTTGGAAGCAAAAGGAAGCGAAGCGCAAGAATTGGAGACAGGATGTTCTCCATTCTCCATAATGGAGAGTCAGGGTCTATATTGTTTTATGCTATTTTAGCTTAAATAGGGTATTTAGGTCCTGCCTAATACTGATGATCATGTGCTAAGAACAATTAAGTAGGGTTGGTTCGATCACTATCAAGATGATGATCGTATGACTTGTTATGAATAACGAGTAGAAGTTGTATGATGATGATTAGTAGGACTTGTTAGGATTAGTATTACTTCCGACAAACTCGATACTCGCGGTCTCGAGACTTGTAATGTTTTATCTTTGTTCGGTCTTTGAATTCGGAGACTAATATGATGAATTATATTCGGAGACTAATCTTCTATTGTATTCGATGAATCTGCTGTTGCTATGTGCTACTATCTATATTCTATCAAATAATATATTTTGTAACCTGTGCAAAAATCAGAAAAGAAAAAAAACGAATATTCATACTAATGGCGCATCACTACAGAGTGCGCCATTAGTATGCCAAGTATACTAATTGTGCATCCATCCGTAGTGCGCCATTAGTGTGCCAAAGCACATGGTTAAATATGGCCCTGGGAGGCATACTAATGGCGCATGGTGTTATATAGTAATGGCGCACTAGGTGGTGGGCCATTAGTAATAAATACTAGTGGCGTGATACTAATGGCGCACCAGTGATGCGCCATTAGTAGGCAAAACTGGTGCGCCATTAGTAGGCCTTTTCCTAGTAGTGATTCTTCCTCTTCGGTGAACCTCGACCGCGGCCGCTGCTGGAGAAGAAGATTCCGAGCCCTTCCGTCCATCCCTAGCCATATTTCGGGTACGTACGGACTCCTTGAGGTCTTGCGCATCCATCCCATCCATCCACGACGGCGGCCGACCTCTCCTCGCCGGAGAAGCGCCGGTGCATCACCGCGTCCTCTTTGTTTCTCTCTACCTCTCTCTAAACCTAATAGTGGGGACCCACTGTCAGCCTCACAGCCGCGCTCGAAGCAATATAAGTGGTGGCGCCCCGCTGAAATACGCCCTCAACGTCTGAGGGAGTCCTGGATTAAGGGATCCTCGGGTGTCCGGGCTATGTGTAATGGGCCGGACTAATGGGTCGTGAAGATACAAGGAAGAAGACCCTCCCCCGTGTCCGGATAGGACTCTCAATTGCGTGGATGGCAAGATTGTCGTCCGGGTGTATAGTTTCCTTCTTCTGTAAACCGACTATGTATAACCCTAGGCCCCTTCGGTGTCTATATAAACCAGATGGTTTATTCTGCAGAGGGGATCAGAATTCATATAGGCTAGAGATCTAGAGTTATCCATTATGATCTCGAGGTAGATTAACTCTTGTAACCCCTATATTCATCAAAGTCAACCAAGCAGGAAGTAGGGTTTTACCTCCATTAAGAGGGCCCGAACCTGGGTAAGTATCATGTCCCCTTTGTCTCCTGTTACCTTTGATCCTTAGATGCACAGTTCGGGATCCCCAACCCGAGATCGGCCGGTTTTGACACCGACATTGGTGCTTTCATTGACAGTTCCTTTGTGTCGTCGATAGAAGGATCGATGGCTCGCCTTGTCATCAATGACAGAATCACCTCTGGAGGGGCCCTAGCTCCAGGGCAGGTCCTCCAGCTTGGCAGTTTTACTATGGGCGCTCGCTCGGCCGTTAAGCCAAACACGGCTCCCCAAATTGCCAAACATCATCTCTGCATCGGCCACAAACACTCCAAAAAGATGGATCCGACAAATGTCTCATCCTTGAACGAACTGCTTGAGCGCATCGCCGTCCTCGGGGTCGCAACAGACTATGATATGATTGCGCTTAAACCCTATCAGAGGGAAATCAAGTCCCTGCCGATCACCCATCTGGTGGCGGTTGTGGAGGAACAAGCCGGGAATACTTCTCCCCCTAAGCTAAGAACAATCTATGTTCAGATTTTTGAGCCCTGCGAGCCGGATACCCATTTTCGGGAAGAGACCCCATGTCCTCCAAACATAGAATCAGGTGATGATCCTGAAAGTCACCAGGACACTCCGGATCCTAGGCTAGTGACCTCGGAAATTCTTCAAACTCTGGATCCAATAGTGGGTCAGGGTTCGGATTTTAGCTCGCCCACCCACCACAAGCAATATTCCCCAAGCAATTCAGGTCCTCCAAATGTATGTGACCTAATGTATGCAAGGTTGGAAAAAGCAGTAGGCGTAAGCAAGGCGGTTGGCCTTCGCTTAGTGCCTAGGCGGTGCATAAGCGCCCTAGGCGCAGCCTAGGCGGTAATATAGTTTTTACTCGTAGTGTATTTGTGATTATTATATGGGTGTTGATATTAGTTTAGGGCATATAAATAAGTTAATTACCACCTATTTCCATTGGAATATAACCCGTTTGGCATATTGATGTAGTATGTGGCATGATTTCTTGCTTGGGTAGGCAATTCCTTGCTTGCCCTGCCTAGACATCCATTTATGCCCTAGGCTAGGTGTTTCGCCATTGCCTAGCGCCTAGGCATTCCTAAGCTCCTTCTAGGCACTGCCTTTTCCAACAAAGAATGTATGTGCGGCAGCAACCTCAAGAAATGGTCAATCACTTCTAGGCCAGATTCCTCCTTGGTAAAAACAAGATTAAGGATTGTTGCGATGACGACGCGGCTTCAGTTTTCTGCCGCAACTGTACGGACAAGAGAATCCTCAATGCCCTCAACCGCCACCGCATACTACACTTCATAGATTTGGCACACGTAGTATAGAAGTATTGCACAATGGAAAGCGCATAGAAAACCGAGATAGCCCGGTGGGAACCACCTGCCTTTAAGCCACTCACCGGACGGGCAAAAAGGGTGCACACTCACGAGGCACCCGATCATCATCCAAGGGACAAGAAAATCAAGCCCTTCATGAGACAAAGAACTGTCCTTGATGAATTGCTCGACAAGGCCTATCAGATACACACAACGCCGAATACCGAACCAACACATAGCCTTCGGGCATGTTAGGTACTCCGGCAGGTGGCTAAGAGCGACGAGGCCATCCTCACCAACACTACCTCAGAGAAGTACTCTTTGGAGGATGGCGATCTCAATGTCTTTACGGTCTTCGAGACCTTTTCTTCAAATAATCGGCGCAAAAGGGTGCTCCACGACCTCGCCGAAGTCAACCAAGTAGCTGCAATAAATCCTTGGAATGATACGGCAACAACTTTTCCCGCTAATGACGAACCAAGGGCCCGATCAGTCCGAGCACCAGCCGCTTTGGTCTTAAACCCAATCGTGGATGGCTTTCGGCCCACCAAAGTGCTCATGGACGGCGGCAGTGGACTGAACCTCATCTACGAAGACACGTTCAATAAGATGCAAATGGACAAGAGCCGCATCGAGCAAAGTAGTACAACCTTTTGAGGCATTATCCCCAGTCGAGAAGCGCGATGCTCGGGGAAAATTAAACTTAATGTACTATTCGGCACGCCGGAGAACTACAAGTCCGAAGAGTTGCTCTTCCATGTGGCACCTTTCAATAGCAGATATCACGCCCTGTTGGGGTGAGACGCATTCACACACTTTCAAGCCATACCCCGTTACGGGTGCATGAAGCTCAAAATGCCAGGGCCCAACAGAGTTATCACTATCACCAGTGATCCGGATATAGCACTCTGCGCCTAAAACAAAACCGCATCCTTGGCCCTCGAGGCACTATCCGAGGCCCTTTCGGCCAAGGAGCTAACCACTATGCGTTCCATAGTGGACAGAGACGACGTAATCCTCGATAAGAGACCTAAGACCACTTCTTTCAAGCCAGCAGACGAAATAGTCAAATTTCAAGTTCACCCGACGGATCCCAACAAGACAGCCTCCATTGGAGCATAGCTGGATCCGACGGTCGACGCCGCCTTACGTGCGTTCCTGCGTGAGAATTGCGACATCTTTTCTTGGCATCCTTCAGATATGCCAGGAATCCCACGCAGACTGGCCGAACATAGCCTCAACGTAATACATGGATTCAACCAGTCAAGCAAACGTTGCGGCAATTTTTCGAACCCAAGCGACAAGCTATGGGGGAGGAGGTAGCCAAACTACTTGAAGCTGGGTTTATCAGAGAGATCAAACACCCGGACTGGCTAGCAAACCTGGTCATGGTGCCAAACAAGGATAAATCCTGGCACCGTTGTGTCAATTTCAAAGACCTTAATAAGGCCTGCCCTAAGGACCCCTTCCCACTGCCCCGCATTGACCAAATCATTGATGCAACTTTAGGACACGATTCACTGTGTTTCCTCGATGTATAGTCTGGATACCATTAAATTAAGACGAAGGAGTCCAACCAGGCCACAACGGCATTCATTACCCCGTATGGGCCTTTCTGCTTCAACACTATGCCTTTCAGACTCAAAAATGCCGGCGCCACTTACCAACGCATGATTCAAACATGTGTGGAAAAGCAAATTGGCAAGACGGTGGAGGCATATGTAGATGATGTAGTCATCAAGACTAAACATGTCGAATCATTTGTGGACGACTTACGCCTCACATTCGACAACCTCCGAACATATGACATATGGCTCAATCCAGAAAAATAGTTTTCGGCGTTTGATGTCTACTACGCAACTTTATTCTTGTAGACACGTGTTGGGCCTCCAAGCACAGAGTTTTGTAGGACAGTAGCAATTTTCCCTCAAGTGGATGACCTAAGGTTTATCAATCCGTGGGAGGCGTAGGATGAAGATGGTCTCTCTCAAACGACCCTACAACCAAATACAAGAAATCTCTTGTGTCCCCAACACACCCAATATAATGGCAAATCGTATTGGTGCACTAGCTCGGCGAAGAGATGGTGATAAAAGTGTAGTATTGATGGTAGAAATATATTTTTATAATCTGAATAAATAAAAACAGCAACTTAGCAAATAGTAAACGGGCACAAAAACAGTATTGCAATGCTTAGAAACAAGGCCTAGGGTCCGTACTTTCGCTAGTGCAATCTCTCAACAGTGCTAACATAGTTGGATCATATGATTATCCCTCAAGTGCAATAAAGAATCACTCCTGAGTTCCTATTAGCGGAGAACAAAAGATAGAAATTGTTTGTAGGGTACGAAACCACCTCAAAGCTATTCTTTCCAATCAATCTATCCTAGAGTTCGTACTAAAATAACGCAAACTATTCTTTACGATCGATCTAATCAAGAGTTCGTACTAAAATAACACCATATGACACACATCAACCAACTCTAATGTCACCTACACACTCCAATGTCACCACGAGTACCCATGAGTTAATTCTACGATATGCATCAAACAACTTCATGATCATAATATTCAACCCACACAAAGAACTACAATGAGACCCCAAAGTTTCTATCGGAGAAAAGATAATAAAAGCGTGCATCAACCACTATGCATAGATTACCCTAATGTCGCCTCGGGAATCCGCAAGTTGAGTGCCATAACATACATCAAGTGAATAAATATGATACCCCATTGTCACCTAAAGTATTCATACCGCAAGACATACATCATGCATTCTAATATCTGAACATTCAATCCGACAAGACAAAACTTCAAAGGGTAAAGATTCAATTCATCACAACAAGAGTATTGAGGGGAGAAACATCATATGATCTATGTATATTAACAAAGCCCATGATATAGATCACGAGAGAGAGAGATTAAACACATAGCTACTAGTACAAACCCTCAACCCCGAGGGCGGACTACTCCTTCCTCATCGTGGTGGCCGCCGGGACGATGAAGATGGCCACCGAAGATGATTCCCCCTCCGGCAGGGTGTCGGAACAGGGTCTAGATTGGTTTTCGGTGGCTATAGAGGCCTGCGGCAACGAAACTTCTGATCTAGGTTAACCCCGAAGGGTTCTGGAATATTTGTGAATTTATAGGGTAAAGAGGGGGTGCGGGAGGCCAACAAGGTGGGCACAACCCACCTGGGCACGCCTGGGCCCCCAGGCGCACCCTGGTGGGTTGTACCCCCCGCGGGGCACCCCCAGGTGCTTCTTTGGCCCACTAGTGCTCTTCTGGTCCATAAAAAAATCCACAAAAATTTTCCGGTGTTTGGACTCCGTTTGATATTGATTTCCCGCGATGTAAAAAACAAGCAAAAAACAGCAACTGGCACTGGGCACTGTTTCAATAGGTTAGTCCCAAAACATGATATAAAGTTGCTATAAAATGATTGTAAAACATCCAAGAATGATGATAAAGCAGCATGAATACTTCATAAATTATAGATACGTTGGAGACGTATCAGCATCCCCAAGTTTAATTCCTACTCGTCTTTGAGTAGGTAAATGATAAAAGAAATAATTTATGAAGTGTGAATGCTAGCAAAGTGCATAAGTTTGATCAATGACAATTTAAATCACTTTTCCTAGCATCATAACAGAAATTATTTCTCATAAAATTTCTCATGTTATAGTGGAAACCAATTCACATGTTAAGGTTCAAACAATGAATTCTCTTGAAGCTCAACAACCTATGTTCTCAGTCACCAAGCAATTGTATTTCAACTTATTCAACAAAGTTTAAGTAAGAGCTCCACATACTCAACCATCTTATAGTCTTCTATGATTGCTAACACTCACCGCATACACATGAGCGAAATGTTTCAACCAGACATATAGAAAGATATGGGCTTATTGTTTTGCCTCCCAACGTATTCACCTCAAGGGTGATGTCAACAGTAATAACTCATGCTACCCATATTCAACTGGACATATGTGCCTAGATCTTTCCTCACCACATGTTGCTTGCCAAAGGAGAAAAATAAAAAGGATTCGAGAGAAAAACTTTGACTCTTTGCATAAAACTAAATATTGAAAAGTAAAAGATAGGCCCTTCGCAGAGGGAAGTAGAGGTTTCCATGCGCTTATTTGTTTGTATGCTCAACACCTTAGAGCAAAAGAACGTCACGTTATATTGCCCCTTATGATAGCAACATTTATTATGCAGTCTATCACTTTTATTCTTTGCCATCACAAGTTCGTAAAATGCTCAATTTTCGCTTACACTAAATGGTCTAACACTTTTAGAAGCAATTTTTATTGCCTTATTACACTGATGACAACTTACTTGAAGGACCTTACTCAATCCTTAGGTAGGTATGGTGGACTCTTGAAGATAAGATTTTGGTTTAAGGGTTTTTGGATGCACTAGTAGTATCTCTACTTGGTGCAGAATTTTTGGCTAGCAAAGATGGGGGGCAAGCACCAAATGTTGAAGGATCTATGACAATATAACTTCTATGTGAATATGAACAAACATAATTCATTACATTGTCTTCCTTGTCCAAGGTCAACTATTTTGGCATATAATATTGTGATGGGGGCTCACTATCACAAAAGATTTCCAAGATAGTGTATTTGCATGTGAAAGTTCTCTTCCTTATACTAATTATTCGTGAATTGCTTGTATGACCAAAATTGTGATTGCCAAGCCTCAAAAGATTTCACTTTCTATACCCAATGTGAAGATACCACTAGGCATGATATGATTTCAACTTCCTGACATTCAATTTATTCAACAATTTACTCATAGGATATAAGTGAAGCATAAGAGCAATTCCAAAGAAAAGAGCTTCATTGATGGGATGTGAATGCCGCTAACTTAGAATCCCTGGCAACTATTTGAGGACTCTATTTTATTTAAAAACCTTCAGATCTAAGTATTTTATTAAAACAGAAAGCAAAATGAATATAAAATGACATTCCAAGAATAGCACAACTCATGTGAAGAAGCAAAAACTTAGGCTCAACCAATACTAACCGATAATTGTCCAAGAAGAAAGGTGGGATGCCCACCGGGGCATCCCCAAGCTTAGATGCTTGAGACTTATTGAAATATTATCTTGAGGTGCCTTGGGCATCCCCAAGCTTGAGCTTTTGTGTCTCCTTAATTCCTTTCATATGACGGTTTCCCTAAATCTTAAAAGCTTCATCCACACAAAACTCAACAAGAACTCGTGAGATAAGTTACTATAAACTAATGCAAAATAAGCATGGCAAAGGTTATCAATGCCACTTTTATTGAAATAAAATATGAAAAAAAATTATTCTAAATAACATCAAGCAAATTCTTAACAAAATAAATTGACGCTCCAAGAAAAACTCATATAATGTGATGAATGAAAATATAGCTCCGAGTGAGGTTACCGATAATGTTGGAGACGAAAGAGGGGATGCCTTCCAGGGCATCCCCAACTTAGTTGCTTTGAACTTCCTTGGATACTAACTTGCGGTGCCTTGGGCATCCCCAAGATTATGGTCTTGTCACACCTTATTCACCTCATATTGATGTCTCACTCAAAACTTGAAAACTTCAATCACACAAAACTTAACAGAACTTCGTCAAATAGGTTAGTATGATAAAGAGCAAACCATTCCACTTTGGTACTGTCAAAGACAAGATTCATAATTGTTCTCGCACAATGCCTATAGTAGCATATCATTTCCACAATTTATATTGAGCAATATAAGCCATAGAAACTAGAAAACGAGCAAACTATGCATTGAAAACAGAATCTGTCAAAAACAGAACAGTTTGTAATGATCTGGATAACTACCATACTTCTGCTACTCCAAAAATTATGAAACAATTAGGACCACGTGAGAAATGTGTATATTAAACTTCTTAAAAAAGAATCAACTCAAAAGTACTCTTATGTTAAAAACGAGACTTATTTTCGTGAGCGTAAAAGTTTTTGTTTTTCAGCAGGGTCAAATCACCTATCACCCAACATGATCCCAAAGGCACTTTATTGAAGCAAAAGCAATAAAATATGATTGCTACAGTATCTTAATCATGTTAACACACAAAAACAGTAGGTAAAAGTGTTGGGTGTCTCCCAACTGTCATATCCCTAGATCTAGTTTGCACTAGTCTAACCCTTCATGTGTGCATCATGTTTAAATTTCTCAGAAACTTGAAATGGGGATGACATAAACCCCCAGCACCCCCCTGAAAACAACTAGGGTTTACTAAAATCTTTTTCAATGAACCTAAAATGCCCTTCTAAAATGTTCATCATCTTTGCCCTGGTCTTAAACCATTGACAAAAATGGTGCACAATTTTCTAGGCCATCTTAAGGTCACTGGATTAAATCATATGCTATTTGCATTTGGGCATTTAAATGCTACTAATTATTTTAAATGTCCAAATAATCCTAAACTGAAATGGTCCATGTTGATTATGTCCTAAATAGTGGGCATGAGTAGTTTGGTGATTTTTGAAAGTGCCTAGCTATTTTTAATAAAGCCACAAAGTTGCAAACAAATAGAAAATAGAATTAAATGGAAAAGAGAGAGAGAGAGAGAGAGAGAGAGGCCACATGCCAACTTACCTGGCTGGGCCGGCCCACCTGGCCCGTGCCAGTCATCACCTACATCTGCTAGTAGGCAGAGGAGGGAGACAGCGCACGCGCGCGCGTCGCGCCACGCCACCTCCCTGCTCGTCTGCTTCACCCGCGCCTCGAAGCGACTCCGTGGCGCCGCCCCGACCCCGTGGACACCTCACACGCCCCCTGCCTCTCTCCCTCGCCCTCTCCTCGCCATGGCCGACGCTGCCGCGCCCGTGCCACCGTAGTTCTCGCAGCCACCATTGTCCTCGTGCCGCCTCGTCGTGTCCCTGTGCTTCGCCATCGTCCGCTACTCCTAGCAGGCCGAGCCCCGACCGATCACACGATCTGCCCTGTCTCCATCGACCTCGTCTTCACCGAACACCACCAGAGATCCCCCTTGCCGCTCTGTCGCCACCCGACCTCCTCCGACCTTGTCGACTACACTGCCGTGATTGCCGTGAGCTCAGCTACCTCCCCATCCTCTCCGTTCTCTCTGTCGTCCCCTGCATCAACCACACCGAGCTCGCCCACACCCGCCACCGCCACCGCACGTCACCGTCGTGGCCGCAGCCATGTTGGCTCGAAGCCGAGCATGTCACTGCACTCAACGCACTCCCAGGAAGCCATAGCAACTCCCCATGCGCCTCGCCGTGCCCCCTAATGACGGGCCCAGGCTCGTCCGAGCTCCGGCGTCTGCCAAGGTCATCACCGGCATTGATTCCGGCCACCCCAGGTCCACCCACTAGCACCACTCGACGTGGCTTACTCCCCGCGTCATGTAGATGTGCTCCGTCATCGTTTCTGTCGTCGGAGGACGAATCCCGTGCCCTCCGCCGCATTCGGCCTCGCCGGCGGCTAAACGCCAGCGGGTTGACCGCTTTGACCGTAGGTGGTTTAGCCCCGGTTGACCAGGGGATTTGACCTCCCCTGGGTCTATGACATGCGGGCCCTGCCCGACTAATTAATCTAGTTTAGGTTTAAACTTAGTTAGTTTAACCTAGGTTAGTGCTAATTAAACTAGGTTAGCTTAGTTAGCCACTGACACGTGGGCCCCACTGGTCAGGTTTGACCTGGACCGCCCCCATTGACTGCTGACGTCACCCTGACGCAATAAATCATTTACTGGATTTATTCTTATACAGGAAATTCCAGAAAATATTAGAAACTTCAAAAATTCATCAAAATTAACCTGTAACTCCAAATGCAAAGATTTATATATGAAAATTGATCAGAAAAATCCAATCTTTCCATCTGTAATGGTTTCATGCATGTCAGAACAATTTAACCTTGCTGTTTAAGTGAAACAAGCTAATGCATTAATATGACTTCATATCATGGGCTTTCATTTGAACCTTTGATTTAAATGGACTCAAACCAACCTGTTTTAGAATGCATTAGTCCAAACAAACCCATATTACCATGTCATAGCATGCATGATATTGTTGGAAAATGCCATGTGATGATTGTGTTTCGATGTGTCTTCCGTGGTAGGTTCTGCCTCCGAGGATACCCACGAATATCCGACTGAAGGGCAGTATCCTACTACCACTCCATCAGGCAAGCAAAACCTCATTCTTCATTCCGATAGAATCCCACTCTCTTGCTCCTACTCTATTTTACTGCATTAGGACAACAACAATTCAACTGTTACATGCTGCGGTAGTTGAACCGCTTTCCTCTGCATGAACTGTCATTGCCACAATAAATAGATGAAACCCACTAGCATGAGTAGGAGTTGTTTAAGCGTTGATGTGCCTACTCATTCATGCTTGTTTGTCAGGCCTACTACTGCTTAGAGTTGAGTCAGGTCTAATTCTTCGGGGATGAATTGGAATGGTGATGAACATGTCCTACTGTGTGTGAGCTAAGTGTGTGAACATCATTTCGTAAAGGTAGCGATGAGAGGCCATGTAGGAGTACATGGTGGGTTGTATCATTGAAACCGTCCTCGGGAACTGAGTTATGTGTTTGTGATCCATGAAGAGTTACTACCACACATTGGGTTTCGGTAACTCGACCCCTCTTGGCTTCTTAACCACCCTTGTCCTCTGTCCAGGAGTTGCAAGTAGTTTCTGGTGTTGGTAGTATGCTGGAGGCCGTGCGCAGTGCTGACCCTAGGGGTGGGCTGTGATGAGGTAGGCACGTGCCCGGGGTATGCCGGGTGCCCGTTTGGTGTCGCGGAGCCCTCTACACATCGTTCGGGGCCGTATGTGGAAACCTCAGCCGGACTCCCTGCGGATGGAACCTGAATAGGCGATAAACATGGACTAGAGACTTGAGTGTTTAGGTTGGCCGTGGCCGACACCCTCGTTGGGCTTCCGCTTGAAGGTTGCCGAGTACATGTCGTGTAAACGGCGGTAAGTGGTGAGAGCATGTGTGAAGAAGTACACCCCTACAGGGTTAACATCATCTATTCGAATAGCCATGTCCGCGGTAAAGGACTTCTGGGTTGCCTATATAGTTCATAGACAAGTGAAAGTGAATACTCTAAAATGCGCAAGATAAGCGTGAGTGCTATGGATGGCATTCTTGTAGGGAGACGGGAGCGGATCCATAGTGGTGTATTGATATGGTGAATATGTGGACTCGTGTGCGCCACCTCAAAGAGTTACTTGCAGTAGTAGTTCAGGTTAGCCACTGAGTCAAAGATGGCTTGATGAAGTTAAACCTCACCATCCCTTTGTTGATAATGATGCATATGTAGTTAGTTCTGATGTAAGTCTTGCTGGGTACATTTGTACTCACGTTTGCTTAATTTATGTTTTTGCAGAGAGACTTCAATCTCTCTAGTAGTTCCGTGTGGACTTCGACGTTTAGCTTGTTACCTCAGCTACGATCTTGTGCCCTCGGCAGGACCTGGTAGATAGTCAGGCTTCTCAGCCTTTTTCATTTGTAGAAGTCTGTACTCAGACATGTTAAGCTTTCGCGTGTGCTTTGACTTGTATGTTCTGAATGTTGGGTCATGAGACCCATGTTTGTAATATCTCGCTCCTCAGAGCCTATTGAATAAATACTTTGAGTCATAGAGTCATGTTGTGATGCCATGTTGTATTTCCACATATCGAGCATATTGTGTGTATGTTTGAAATGCTTGGTATGCGTGGGATCTGACAATCTAGTTGTTTATCCTTGGTAGCCTCTCTTATGGGGAAATGTAGTCTAGTGCTTCCACTGAGCCTTGGTAGTCCACTACAGCCCAGTTTATCGGAGTCCTGTTAGCCCGGTTACTACTGCTCCAGAACACTTAGACTGGTCGGCATGTGATCTACTCCGTTCCTGTGTCTGTCCCTTCAGGGAAATGTCACACGGTGTCTTTCGGAGTCCTATTAGCCTGCTATAGCCCGGATTCCCGGAGTCCTGCTAGCCCAGTTGCTACAGCCCGAATTCACTCGCTAATGACCGACACCTTCGTTGCTGGGTCATGTATGCCTGTTTCTGTAAGTTAGTGCCACTTTGGGTTTACGACTAGTCATGTCGGCCCGGGTTCTTTGTCATATGGATGCTAGTGACACTATCATACATGTGAGCCAAAAGGCACAAACGGTCCCAGGCCAGGTAAGGTGGCACCCTTGGGAATACCGTGCGTGAGGCCGCAAAGTGATATGATGTGTTACATGCTAGATCGATGTGGCTTAGGATCGGGGTCCTGATAGCTTTGGTATTAGAGCCTGACTAATTGTAGGATTACCAAGCCAAACTGGTCGAAGTTGAGTCTAGAAATGCTTTAGTTATATGTAGGGGAATAGATTGTGGTAAGGGACGTAAGGCTCTTTTTGCTCCTTTACCTTATGCCCTTCTGATCTGAGTCATCCTCTTCTCTTCTACGGGGATTAAGAACTAGGCTTCTCTTCTTTCTATCAGGATCACGTGTTACTAATCCGTAGACTTATAGGATTGTTGGTTTCAAGCCTCAGTTCAGTTTCTACTACCTTCATGTGATAACAGTTGGTCTTGGAACCTTGATATTGTGATGTTGAGTGGTTTTGCCACCATTTTGCAAGATGTCTCAAATATTTTGAGCATTTACAACTGTTATGCTGTCTGAGTCATCCCAGGTTTCTAAACCATCTGATGCATTTGCAAAATCCTTTCCCTCTGGTTTTGTTGTTCTTTTAGGCCTGGTTAATCACACCAATTGCTGAGTTGAGGTATTCTATTGCCTCGACATATATGTTGGAGTTATTATTATGACCCTGGGTGTCTTAGAAGATTACCTAGTAATCTAGCAATGCTTTGTATTCCCAGTGTGATGATTCTGAACATTATTCTTGAAAGCATCCTGTGATGCCATTTAGTTAGTAGGCATTCTATTTCTGGGTTCTTGAACCCAAGATTCACTCTACTTAATTCATGTAGATAGTGTTGCTCGTTCCTTTAGGATATTAGTAACCTTGCGACAGTCCTCGAGGTCCGTGGTATTTCCTTCTTCCAAATACCATGAACCATTAAGGTAGAAGTTCTTTGAACCAAAAGATCACAATCAAAGTACTCTTGAGGAGTTCTCCATTCATAATTGTGATTCTGCCAGTTCTACCTTTCTGCATGGGTTATCTGGAAGAAACCTGTTGAACTTGGTTCGACATATTAATCTATGCATCCACAACTTAGAAAGATATATGTTACCTTGAGTTGTCCCTCTTCATTTGTATTCCAACCATCGTCTATCAATTGATAGTCAAGAGTAATTGCGCATCTGTGTTATCGATGCTTATTATTCTTTTGGTCCGTCAAGCCATTCTATTTCAGAATGACTAGGAGAAACAAACTCCAGTACCTCATCCATATCCAGGGTTGGGTCAAAATAGTTGTGTATCGCAGATCAAAATGCCAATCCAGCTTTTGATTATGTTCTTCCCTGAAGTATTAGCATCTTATGTCAAGAATGTCATGGGAATTGCACACCATCCTATGAATTCTTGATACAGTGATACTTCTCTCCATCATCATTCGCTCCTCGGTTCCGTGTTGTTGTAACCGGAATACCGACAAGTGAACCGTGATGTGTGAAATCAATACTCCTAGCAACTAGTTGATTGGTAGTAAATGGACAATATTCTCATCCTTAGCGTGTTGGTTATTCAATCACCATCCTAGGACTGATCGTGCTACCTAGTCCATTTTTGTTGGTGCACTCTTCGATCGATGAGTTAGGATTTTGTCAAACCTTTGCTCTTTTGATCACATCGTCTTGCCTTGAAAAGCAAGATTTTTCTCGAGCTTAGTAACATATCGGTGGTTCATGATTTTCCGAATATCTTCTCGGAAGTGTTACCAGGTTGTCACCTGACCGCTATGTTGAGTTCGTGATCAAGTTGGTTTTCCTCTAAACCACCCTTTCTCCAAGAATCTGTGTTGGATACCCCTAAGCTAGTTGGTTAAGCTAAACAACAACTTGGAGAGTTGGAAGATAAAAAGCTTTGCCGAATTTTGTTCTTTTTGAAGGGATATCTTTGAGTTTGTGTGTGTGTTGAAGAAAGATGATATCTTCACCAGTTGGTCCTCGTGATCAGTTGTTGGATCTATTGTCTTGTCAAAACTTTGACTTGAGTATGGGCTATCATCAAGTCAAATCAGAACCAACAATGTTCGTAATGTTGTCTTACTCGTGGTTGATCCCTCGAGCATACACCATTACATCTTTTGGTCTGACCAAAGCTATCACCGTGTTCACATGTTGGTGGAAGTCCAGTGATACGGAAATTTCGATGAGTTGCTATTGAGCCCTCCAGCATCATCTTCTCTCGTCCAATATTCACGTTGAACATCAAGCTAGTGTTGCAAACTTCTTGTAAGCATTATCTTCATGTCCCGTTCATGAAATACATGTTTGGTGTAAGAAGTGACTTTCTCCAAGTTCACGTGCATTAGGTGCAAGTTGCCGCCGTGAATTTCAGAAATATTGTTTTTGCTTTCTCCGGAATCATCCCAAGTTAGTCATGCATGTGCGAAGTATTCTATGGTTTGATAGGATCGCTACCTCCAGTCCATATGTGTCCCTAGCACACCAAGCCACTGATTGATTTGTTCAAGGAGAAGAAGTTTCTTCTTAATAGCTAGACTTACACAAGGACTTCGATATCCTCGTTGATGGTTCCCCCCTAAACTCAGTAGTGTTTTGTTGTAAGACTAGCAGGTGACCATGCTTATCTAGGACAGCGTGTTCACATGCTTGTAGCAGAACCGACTCATGTTTTGGAGCTTACTACCATAGTTCATTCCCCCGAGAATCTCGCAATGTCATCTCGTCGATTTGTGTTGCAAACTTTCATTTTTCTTTCTAGACCCGATGAGTCTGGATTATCCTGACACCAACCAGTTCTGAATCTCAGGCAGATATGATGGTTGGAATGTTTCTCAAGAACTATAATATTGGTCTCTTTGTAACCCAGTAAAGTGGATGTTGTGGCCAACACACCCAACCGAAAGACTTATTATTCTAGTATCTTGATTGAGAAAGTTGGCCACCTCCCCATAAGGATCTCGTAGAATTTATTCCAATAGTTGTTCCTTACACTACTAGAAAAACCCCTACTAATGGCGCACCTAGTATGGCTATTAATGGCGCATCTGTGGTGCGCCATTAATAGCACGCCATTAGTAATTTTTACTAATGGCGCACCACCTGGTGCGCCATTAGTATCTGGTATACTAATGGCGCACCTCGGGTGCGCCATTAGTATAGGCCAGGGTGCGCCATTAGTATGCCTCCCAGGGGCCATGTATACCCAGGTGCTTTGGCATACTAATGGCGCACCACCTCTGGATGCGCCATTAGTAACCGCGGCATACTAATGGCGCACTGCCCAGTGATGCGCCATTAGTATGCACTGTCATACTAATGGCGCATTGTCATGTGATGCGCCATTAGTATGAATATTAGGTTTTTTTATTTTTTTATTTTCTGTTTTTTGCACAGGTTACAAAATGTATAATTTGACAAAATATAGACAGCACACATCAACAACAGATTCATCAAATACAATAGAAGATTAGTCTTTGAATACAATTCATCATATTAGTCTCCGAATACAATTCATCATATTAGTCTCCGAATTGAAAAGACCGAACAAAGATAGAACATTATATTACAAGTCTCGAGACCGCGAGTAGCGAGTCTGTCTTCACATTACAAGTCGATATCGATCATCTAAACTACCATCACATAGAAGAGAGCTGCGGTCATCACGATGAGCATCATCACGATGAAACTCGTCTTCATCCGGTTCCTCCAACGCTCCCTCCCCTCTCCCGCTAGATAGCGGGCGTATCTAGATTCGGCCTCGGCCCTAGTGGTGTACCCTTTGTAACTGTTACCGCTGAATCGGTGAACCTGTCTCCGACACTCCTCCCAGTCATCGTAGACTCCGGGAACCTTACCCTTGTACACGACATACGTCGGCATCGCTATGCACTAGCCAAACGAAACGTTAGTACCAATTCACAGACAATACATAAGCAATATATAAGTATGCAACAGAACGATCGGAAGAGAAAAGCAAGACATTAATAGCATCGATTACATCTAAGTTGAACGACTCTCGAAACCAAAGAGACATACTACAAGTTCATTAAAGTTTAATTACAACATGAGCCAATCGATGTTTCAGAACTAGACAACTCGACTCAAGGGACCGGAGCGTGGATGAAGCCGCCGTCTATCGTGGGAGTCATGAAAGAACGGGCGTTGTCATCCTGCATTTGTAGCATTGTGTCGATGTCACTGTTGGACGGTTGATTTCTGAGGTAGAACTGCCCCGAGGTACGAAGGACATCTTGATGGATGATTTCCGCAAACTCCGACTGGATGCGAAAGAATTCTTGTCGGAGGTCCGCGTCCTGGATTGCCGACACGCTCGCGGCCCAATCTTTGAGTTTACTCGGTAGCAGAAGTTGATGATGGTCCCGTACGATCGCCCGCATGTGATGGATGGCGTAGTAGGCACCCTTCTGACCGCCAGGCGGCTGCTTGACGCAGCAGAACGTCGTATTGTGGGAGAACACGTGCTTGCCGTACTTACGAATAGGCCTGGTGAAGGTGCCTCCAGATTGGGCGTAGCCGGGGAGAACATCATCAAGAACCTTCTTGACATTTGTGTAGTCTACGTTCGACTGACGGTCCGGGTCGAAATACGTGGCCATGGAATATTTGGGGCTTAGGAGGATGAGCGTGCAACGTGTGTCACTGCAGAAAACACGGAATGTTAAAAGAAAAACGATCGAAATGTAAGAATTCATATGTTACGGGCCGGTTGAGGGGAGGACTTACTCGGGAAAGTAAGGCACGAGGAAGTTATCCTTATCTTGGTTTGCCAGAATGACGCCTTCGAGGTAAGAACTCGCGACTTGCCGGTCCCCAGCGCTGCCCAAGATCTTGGCACGCATGTAGAAGGGGTCGACTATCACGATGTCCGGGGTCTTGTCGCGAATGATCCGCATCTCCATACTCAGCGAAAATAGCCGAACGAAGGTGTAGTGCAGCGGATGAAGGTTCAACATAGCGTGGATGTCATCAAAACGCAGGACGATCGTACGCCCGATGGAGTTATCCACAAAGCCCTTGCCCTCTGGCACCTTGGCCGCGAAAACCGGGTATGCCACATCCTTCTCTCTGAGACGCCGCTTCTCCAAAGCAAGAACACTGTCATGCAGACTCCGCATAGCACCGGTTGCAGCATTGAGCATATTTGTCGGTAGCATCGCCCTACCCGCCACATGCACCCTCCTCGAGATATCCTGCGGTGAAGGTGGCCCGTCCTGAGCACGGATCGTACTCGGTGCCGGCTGGCTCGCACCCTTCTTAGTCTTTCTTTTGCGTGCCTTCTTCTTCTCCTGTAATGGGACCGAGTTCTGCTCACAGACCGCCTTCTTGAGTGTGTTGGGGCTGATAATATTTCGCACCTCGCCTATCTGAGGCTCGGTGAAGTCGGCAGCTGGAGGCGTCTCCTGAGAGCTGAACGCCAGACGGCGCCTGTTGCAACTTGGCTTCTCCGCGGTACGAGCTAGATCGCACACGTCTTTTGTTGGGTTTGGTTCTTGAGAAGGAGGCCCCATGAAGTCGCCATCGTACCCATGCTCGGCAAAGTACTGATCGACATTGCCAAATGTATCATCGTCGTCGTCGTCGTCGTTCTGATCCTGTGCCATATGCATGTTTGGATCCAGTGGCATAGGGATGTCCGGCACCGTTACGGCGGTCTTGCCATGGGGCCGACTTGGCGCCGGCACGACTGGCGGTGTTGTCTTTGGGGTGGTGTCCCCCGCCCCCAAACGAATCTGGCTCTTCGGCCAAAGCAGGGGCCAGCTCAGGCAGGCGCTGAGGGTCATCACGTCTTCATCGTCGGCCCCGACGGGTCGAATCGGAGGTAACAAGTCGTCGCAGCCTGGCAGCACCCGAACCAGTTGAACCCTAAACAAGTTGGGTGGCATCTGGGTACCGTGGAACAAGGGGTTGCCCGGTTGAACGATTTTGCCCTTGGCGACATCGACCAACTCGTTGTTCACGAAGTGGAGGAGAGTGCACGGAACGTCGGCGGCGCCCTGCGAAAACATGTAGGGCGTCAGGGATGCCCAGTCAAAGGCAAGGAGATGAAGTCCTCGGCCGAGAGAGGCTTAATTAGTTACCGTGATGATGGCGTCGAGCTCGGCTAATGTCGAGGCACCGCCAACGGCGGGCGTGCAGTTGACGGAGGGGCCGCTTGCTGAAGAGGTGCCGGCCGGCGTACACCCGGGTGCATTAAGCTCCCGTGCCGGCGTCGGAGACACCAATGCCGCCTCCGCCGGAGGCACCAATGGCCCCGCCATCGCATTATGCGAGTTGCTGGCCGTGAAGCTAGGAATCGGGGGCGGCCCCTGTTGGCCGCCCGCAATCCACGCACTCAACCCCGAGATCAAGGTAGGCACAAGGGCGGTGATCGTCGCTCCGAGTCGTTGTTCCACTTGCTCTTGGACAATCTCCGGAATCCGCGCCACCTGTGCCTTGAGTTCTTGAACCTCTCGCGCCTGGCTTTCCGAGCTGGTCTTTTTCTCCTTCCGCACACCAGCGGTATAGTATGACCCCCATTTTGTCGACAAGCCTTTGCCGGCCACACGACCAGCTGACGTCGGCTTACTGAGCTTATCCTTGTTCTTCATTACATTCAACCCCCTATTTAGAGTGGTGTCCCAAGGGTTGCTCTTAGTCGACCCCGCGCTACTGCTTTCAGTCGCCTGCGGAAGGAATGTGAACCATTTAGAAATTTGGCTTCATTAATTAGAATGCAACCATATGGAGCTAATTACGCGGGGGTGTATTCCTTACCAGAACAAGCTCAAGCTGCCTGGTCTTCGGATCCGTGGTAAGCTCCTTTGTTTTCGGGTCCTTCTTGTACCGGGCCCTGACAAAGTTCCTGGTCTGCTTGTCACCGTATTTATCGAAGAGGGGCGGTAGGCCTTGCTCGGCACGGTCCGCCTCCTCCTTGTCCCATATAGGCTCCGCCACTCTGTAACCGCCGGGACCGAGTGTGTGTTCCCCTATGTTCAGCTCCCGCATTTGTTTCCCCCACTCACTTGATTGGGAGCTTGCGGTGCTCGAGCAATTGATCTTGAAGTCGTTGTAGTCATCTTCGGTGATCGAAGGATTTTTCTCCTTGATCTTCTGATAACTCTCACCTTTCTCGATCATTCTCTTCACATTGCTTTTCCAAGTAGACAGGGCCTTGCTCATCTTCGTGAGGGCAGCATTGTTCACTTTATTCCCTTTGAGGCTTGTGTTTTCAAATTCAGCGGGGAACTTGTATCGTTCGTGCAGCTTCGTGAAGAGGAGGTTGCGCAAATTCCCTCGGTCAGGATGCCTCAGGTTCTCGGTGTTGATCGAGACGGTGCTCCGGACAATGCACCCGAGCTGAAGCGAGTACCCCTTGACTATTCGTTCGGGCGCCGTTGGATTCCCGTTGGAGTCCACTTCAGTAACTTCCTCCTTGAGGGTGCGGAGCACGATCGGGCGCCGGTCCTTCCGTTGCCTCTTCGGTTGGCTGCCATCTGTGCGTGCGCCGCCATCATCAGTGGTGGCATCCTCGGCGGCACCATCAGTGGTGGCATCAGTGTGGTCATCCTCGGCGGCACCATCCGTGGTCTCAGGATCGGTGGGGAAGGCGGCGGCCTCATACAAGTGAGGTTGTTCCTCCATCTCCTGGGACAGCTCCCAGAATGCCTTGCCGCCCGAACCCCCGGCCTCATCGTTGTGGGCCATGTTTCTCTCTAAATAGAAACAAAGTTTGGTCAAAAAGTTGGTTATTGTCAAGGAACAAGATCATGGTCTCATCATTTAGGGTTTGTCGACACCGAGGCATCCTAAAATCTAAGCTTTTATCATTGAGGGTTTTTCGACGCCAAGGCACCCTAAAAGCCTAACCTTTCATCATTTCGGTTTTTATCGACACCGAGGCACCCTAAAAGCCATGCATTAGTCACAAGTACGCCGGGGCACTTGATCCTACTTAATTAACTACTAAGATACCCCGGCCCATGCATTAGTCACAAGTACCCCATATGTCCTATTTTTAGCAAAGTCATGCTAAAATTCACGGAAAATTTCAGCATGACCTTTGCTGAAAATAGGACATATGGAGTACCCGAATTTGCCGGAACGGAAGTTAATCGACATTCCGGCAAACTCAAGGGCCTCTCGGGGTACCTGCAATATCATCACGACACGATGGTCGGAGACAAAACCCAGCAAACTAGCACCACAATGTGCCTCTACTTTCATATGGATGAAAAGGCCACAATGTGCCTCTACTAGCACCACAATCTTAGTTGCAGGTAATCTGTGTGTGTGTGCTGTTCCTTGCGTGTTTGTGGATAGCTGCTGAATATCGACACACAAAGCTACTTGTTTTCCTCAGAGAAAAAAAGCTAGTACTTATTTCCCTTATCAAATAAACAGTCAAAAGGAAATTTTATTGGTTTGATAAAACAAATCTGAGTGTGTGTGGATGTTAACAGTCAGCTGGTTTGAGTGTGTGTGGATGTTAACATGTCATTATGCACAGTGAACTGCCACATTCACATATTTTGCACTGCCAGTCTGATACTAATATATATAGAACCAAACTAATTTTAGAAAAAGTGACAAAGAAATACTGCATATTGGGAATCAGCTAGCCAAAAGTTAGATTTGATGATGATGATGTTTTGTAAAGCCAGAAAGCCACATGCCATTGTAATGACAAGGAAACTATGCAAAACTAACCAGGCTTAGTGGGATTATTTCTCCTCTTTTTATAATCTTTCATAGCATCACAAAAAACCCCTTGAGTTAGAAGATGGTATCCTCCATTTTGTACATCTTTGCGACCGCACGGAGCTAATTTTCTCCATGCATGAAACATGACATATGAACATCAGTATGCATTGATTTATGAAAGAGACAGCCTAGCATGGGCAGCAAGAGCCACTCAGGCTAGCCAAGGAGACTGCCCATGAAACCACACCCCAAGGTAGAAGCCATCATTCATTACAAATTTGAATATATGATATTCCAGAAAATAATCTGTCTACAAAATGAGATACATTCCGTTTGAACTACCAAGTTACACAAAGAAAATGCACCTAAGCACCAAGAGGAACTGTTACAACTCCATAAGGTATATCCAAGTCACTGCTACTCATATTCAAAAAACCTAACTCCAATATAACCAGAAAGATTGTAAAACATTATATCTCCCTGCTGACACGAACTGAAAGCGTAACAAAAATACCTATTATTCTAGGCAGCTGCCTTGCTAGTGATTCGGTGTCGTCGCAACTGGATCCCTCCCACTCGACCTGCGATCTTCTACAAGGAAAAAGTAGCAGCTCAGTCAACCACCATATAATTATACAAGGAAAAAATGCTACTTGGCACAAGTGTAAACGAGAAGCTTGAGGTAGCAGCAGATTGAAGTGATAAAGTGCAAAGGAGAAGCTTGAGCTAGTAAACAATTTCTGAATGTTATAAAGTGGGGAAAGTAAAATAAAATTCATGACTAGTCATGGCACTAGAAAAGAGATGAGATTTCACAAAACCAGAGCCAAGCATAGTCCAGAATGTCAAATTTTCAGTTAGTTAATTATTACTCTGTGGCATTGCCATACTTAGCCAAGAGTCCCCATTTCTTATATTCTGTGAGATGCAGTCATCTTTTACTCCAGTTCTTATAGTATTTTGGAGTACATTGCCTGTTATGCTGCTTGCAAGGTTAGCATAGGTTCAGAAATGGGGACTAAAAAACAGTGATTTAATTCTCCAATTCAATTTTCATTTTCAAGTTTAAATTTGAATATCAACAGTAGTGATTTTACACCCAGTTCAACAGTGATTTTACCTCGATTTCAACGGTAATTTCAGCAGCAGAGTCACTAGTTTCAGTTAACTGGAGTACTACAGCAAATGGAGTACCTAATCTGATCCAGTTAAAGTCTCCAAATGGAGTACTACAGCTCCTGCACCTGCTTCTATTATGTTTGTCTTGATAAGGAAGATTATGTTTCCATGTATAGTTCTAAAGGACTACCAGAACACAAAGGCACCTGCTTCCATGTATAGTTCTAATGTGCATTTTATTTTCTACTTGTAGCCTTGTAATCTTAATTTAAATAAATATAACAGGGGGTGTGGGGCTTTGCCCTACTGCGCAACTCAAAACAAATGAACTGAATCGCATGAACATAAGGCATAAGATAAATTTATCCCCATGGAAATAGAAAACATTTTGAAAAAATCACCAATTGCACAGACCATTACAGTTGTATCAACATCACAAGTAAACAACAATTTGTTTTCGTATTTTGAGCTTTGGACAGAGTTCTAATACATGAATAAAAAGTGGTATATTATAGTATTTCACAAAGTTTCTGGAACTTGTTGAGAAGAAATCATGCACACGGAGTGACATATATTAACACTAAAAATGACTAAATATATACTAATCAGCCAGCTTAACTGGCAGGATTTTCCCCAATTTTTTTGACAGAGCAGACACGAACACTAAAACAAGTTCAACACTGCAGAATGGAAATCACATATTTTTTGACAAAGAATTCTGCATCTAATCAACTACTCTAGGTATGTACGTACATGGCAGACAAAAACACCTAGCAATAGCAACAAGAGAACATAGTTTCGTCCCTTAGGAAAAAAACACGCCAGAGCATGAGAGATGGAGAGAGCAGAGAGAGAGAGGGGGGGATGATACCTTGACGAGCTCCCCTGATGGCGTGGGTAGTAGGGTCGGGGCAGCGTCCCGGGAAGAACTAGGCACACGCGGTCCGAGGTGCGTGCAGCCTGCGCGCGAGAGGAACCAGCATCATCAGGGAACCTTGACGGCGGCACAATCGAATCGAACAAAGGGGGAGGGGGAGGAGAAGAGGACCTTGCGAGACCTTCAATGGCGGGGTCGCGGGAGAGAAGAAGCACGCGAGCAGCGGCGTGGTCGATGGGAGCAGCTCGAGCAGAGGTGGCGGCGGATCTGGCCGGCGTCGAGGGCGGCGGGGCGGCGGCGTCGGGAGAGGAGAGGGGAAGGGGATCGAGGGCGAGGGCGAGGGCGAGGGAGAGAGAGGGGATCGAGGGCGAGGGCTCGGGCAAGGGAGAGAGAGGGGATCGAGGGCGAGGGCTCGGGCGAGGGAGAGAGAGGGGATCAGAAGTAGGGGGGCACAATACTAATGGCGCACCACCCCTCGGTGCGCCATAAGTATATACATGCTAATGGCGCACCTCGACCTGGTGCGCCATTAGTATTTTTTTTATTTCCGCTCGAGCCAACAGGTTATCTCCCACCTGACCTTATCCACATCAACTCCCCTCTACTAGCTCGACTGGTCAGGTGCCCGTTCTCACACCAGGAGGTCCTGGGTTCGATTCCTAGGCTCCACAAAAATTTTATGCATTTAAAATGCTGTTTGATACTTTTTTGTGTTTAAATATGTTCAAACTTGTTTAAATCATAACAGTAATTTTTTTATAAGACAGTAATAATTTTTTTAAAAATATCATCAAACAGTAATGCCGGTGGAGCGGGGGAGGGTGCGGGGGGTCGGTGGCGGCGGTTGAGTAGGGGAGGGGTGCGGGGGGTCGGCGGCGGCGGTTGAGTAGGGGAATCGAGGGTGCGGGGGGTCGGCGGCGGCGGCCGGTGGACCGGGGGGTGCTCGGCGGCGAGGGGGACCGGATCTGGCGAGGTGGGATAGCGATCGAGATGGAGGGGGATCGAGATCGAGTGTCCATGAAATTTAAAAATATTCATGATAGTTCAAAAAGTGCCCATGAAATACAATCGAGAAATGAAGGCTACGATTTAAATACAATCGATCTTAGCTAGCTATCTGTTAACAATCTTCTTGCCCTTCTTTTTCGCAAATGGAGTTCTTCTGTGGAACGGACGTCCTTTAGGTAGGGTGGTCCTGCTTCTTCTTGTGGTGTATGCTGCTACTTCATCATCGTCGTCATGTTCGATCCTCGGGTCGCCGTACTTGTCGAAGTCTTGCTCATTGGCTACTCCATCCATTCCGATGATCTTCCTTTTGCCTCTCCTCACGACAACACGACTGGTCTTTGACGGGTCGGTAATGAAGAAGCATTGGTCCACTTGGGAAGCCAGTACCCATGGCTCATTTTTCGCGGTGACGTTTGCGCCCGCGGTCTTGGATTTGGCTTCGGGTATAACCATGGTGGTGAAATACCGGTCTTCTTTTAGGACGCTCTTGGCCCATCTGACACGGAACATCGGGACCTTCTCTCCAGCGTAGCTCAGCTCCCAGATCTCCTCGATCCTTCCGTAGTATCTGTCCTTGTCGTTACCGGTGTAGGATTCCATCGTTACCCCGGAGTTCTGATAACCATCGCTCTTCATGTCCTTGGCCTCGGTGTAGAATGTGTAGCCGTTGATATCGTACGCCTCATAGGTCATCAGGTTGTGCTCGGCGCCCTGTGACAAGGCGAATATGAGTTGTTCTTCCGCGGAAGAATCCTCATGTAAAGGGTACGACAGAAGCTTCTGCTTGAACCAACGCGTGAAACATGAGTTGTGCTCTTTGAGTATATCTCCGTCCGTCCTCTGTTGGCCTCGGTCATTGTACGTCTTCTTAATAAAGGTTTTGTGCTCTACCACCCAAGGATCGACCACGTCTATGTGTTGTAGCGCGACTAGGTTTGCTCTTTCAAAGTCGGCGAGTCGACCCTCGAAGTCGACATGCATTTCGCGGCGACCCTCACGGTGACCCCATCCAGCGAGCCTGCCGAGGTGCCTGTTGACGGGCAGACCAACGGGGTTCTCGATGCCTAGATAATTCGTGCAGTAGGAGATGCACTCTTCGGTCAGAAAGCCCCTGGCTATGCTTCCCTCTGGACGTGACATGTTGCGAACGTATCCTTTGATGACACCATTCATCCTTTCGAACGGCATCATGCTGTGCAGGAACGTCGGCCCGAGTTGGATGATATCCTCCACTATATGGACCAGCAGATGCACCATAACGTCGAAGAATGCGGGCGGGAAGTACATCTCAAGCTCGCATAGTATCACCACGATCTCTTCCTGTAGCCTTCTGAGTTGCCTCACGCCAATCGACTTCCGAGAGATGACGTCGAAGAAGTTGCATAGGCCAAATAGCGTTTCACGGACGTGCGCGTCCATGATCCCACGGATTGCAACTGGAAGTATCTGCGTCATCAGCACGTGACAGTCGTGAGACTTCATCCCGCTGAACTTCTGCTTCGCTGGGTCTAGGTATCTGCTTATCTTCCCCGCGTAACCGTAAGGAAGTTTTACTCCTAGGAGGCAGGTGAAAAACTGCTCGATCTCCTCCTGACTTAGAGTGAAGCACGCGGGAGGGTAGTCATTTCCGGTCTTCTTGGCCTTTTTGCCTTTGCGACGACTTTCTGTGTCCTGCTTCGCCTCATCATCATCATCATCATCATCATCATCATCATATATAGCGTGAAGCTCCTGCCTGATGCCCATTGATTTCAAGTCTGCCCTTGCTTTCGGCCCATCTTTGGTCCTCTCTGGCATGTTGAGCAGGGTACCAAGCAGACTCTCGCACACGTTCTTCGTGATATGCATGACATCAAGGCTGTGAGGCACACGGTGGATCTTCCAGTACGGCAAGTCCCAGAAAACAGACCTCGTTTTCCATACCTTCAGCAGCGGCTCTGGCGCCTTTTGCTTCTTTCCCGGCAGTGGGCAGTCTTTCCAATTTTTCAACAGCTTGTCTATTTCCTCGCCGCTCCTCGTACACGGGCGTTTTCGGGGTTCGGTTTCACCATCGAACAGATCCTTGCGTTTCCTCCACGGGTCATCGTCGCGAAGCCACCTTCGATGTCCCATGAACACGGTTTTCGAAGACCCGGGATCTCTATCTAGCTGGCGATACGTTGTGTCATCCATGCACCTTACGCATCCAGAAAATCCGTGGACTACCTGCCCCGCAAGATATCCGTAACCGAGATAGTCGTGCACCGTCGTGAGCAGTGCGGCTCTCATAGGGAAATATTCTTTCTCTGCGGCGTCCCACGTATTGGCTGGCGTTTTCCACAGCGTGTCAATCTCCTCTTTCAGCAGCCCCAGATACAGATTGATGTCGTTCCCTGGTTGTTTCGGCCCTTCAATTAGCATACTCATGTGAATGTACTTCCTCTTCATGCACAACCAGGGGGGAAGGTTGTACATCCACACGAACACAGGCCAGGTGCTATGTGTGCTTCTCTGGCTGCCAAACGGATTGACTCCATCGGTGCTCGCGCCCAGCATGATGTTCCTTGGATCGTTCCCAAATTCTGGGTATTCGAAGTTCAACGCTTGCCACTGGCTCGCATCCTTAGGGTGACTCAGCATCTTGTCTTTTTTATCTATCTCCGGATCATTTGCGTCATCTTCTCGCTTCTTCTCCTCCCTATCCGCGTGCCAACGCAGGAGCTTTGCTACCTTAGGGTCCGCGAAATACCGCTGCAGACGAGGAGTGATCGGAAAGTACCACACCACTTTTCGAGGAGCTTTCTTCCTCTTCTTGTATCGAGTGACACCGCACACCGGACATATGGTAGACTCCGCGTGCTCGTCCCGATAAATGATGCAATTGTTCATGCACACATGGTATTTCACGTGCGGTAAATCCAGAGGACACACGATTTTCTTCGCCTCCTCCAAACTGGTCGGGCACTTGTTCCCCTTGGGAAGACGTTCGTGCCAGAATGACATGTTCTCGTCGAAGCATGCGTCGGTCATTTTGTGTTTTACCTTCATCTCCAGAGCCATGAGCGTTACTTTCAGGCGGGTATCCTCGGGCCTGCATCCTTCATACAATGGAGTAACCGCGTCTAACTCAAGTTGATCCATCTTGGCTTTCTCTCGGGCGGCAGCTCTTGCGTTATCCGTCTGCTTGAGAAGCAGCTCTTGAATATGAGGGTCCTGCACCCAGCCCATCGATGGTCCAGCGTCGTCTGCTCCGCCGGCATCATCATCATGTCCTGCATCTTCTACATGATGACTGTGTACAGCATCACCGTCGTGATCATCTCCTGGGGATTCTTCGTCTTCTCGCCCCCCCGAGCCGCGGTGGTTGTCTTGCTGCCCTTCCTCATTTCTTGCCCGGCCCCCATGGACGACTTCGTAGTCATCTTCATCACCTTGCCACCGATAGCCATCCATGAAACCACGCAAGAGCAGGTGGTCCCGCACCTGCCCGGAATCCGGGTCCGCAATAAGGCTATTCAGCTTGCATCTTCGACACGGACATCTTATCTCCGTCTCGTTCTTTTGAAGCATCTCGGCCTTCGCGGACCTCAAAAACCTATTCACGATGCCTTCGGTCATCGTGCGGACCATGGTCGCCTGCGGGGTAGAGCAAAACGATATTTTAGAACCAAGAAAAAATTTGGCATGACTTTCCCTAAAAATAGGACCAAAAAGAATGCTTAATGCCAAAATTCTCGCCGAAACGGAAATGAATCAACATTCCGGCAAAATATTGGCAACTATCGCATTTCAAATACCGGTACACCTCCAAACACAAACACATATGCAACACCACAAACATATGCAACACCACGAACATACATAGATCTAGCTAGGCCATAAAAAGTGCATGTGCACATTGTTGTAGGGAGAACAACATAAATATAGCTTCCCCCCTTACTTACCTAGCAAAACAAGGTAACTTAACCACTTAATTTGAATGAATCTATGGTGGAAATGAGGTGAAAAAGAGGAGGCACCCGAGACAAGGAGGAGGCGGTGGAGAGAATGAAGTGGGGAGAAAGTGAGTGTGGGAGGAGAGGCTGTCCAAAATATCTTGTTGCTGCCCACTTACTAATGGCGCACCAGCAACAAATGCGCCATTAGTAATCCAGGTTACTAATGGCGCACCCCCTGGTGGTGCGCCATTAGTACTTTTGCAAAAAAAGGAATAAAAACAATAATAAAAAAATAACATTAGTGGCGCACCTTCTGGCTGGTGCGCCATTACTAGTTACAACTAGTAATGGCGCACCACCAGCGGATGCGCCATTAGTATGTTTGGACAGGCGCACTAGTTCAAAAAAAAATGTGGTACTAATGGCGCACCGTGGGCAGGGTGCGCCATTAGTAGTTTCAACACTAATGGCGCATCAGAGGGTGGTGCGCCATTAGTATATACTAATGGCGCACCACATGTCTGGTGCGCCATTAGTGTCAATTCCATCTATAGCCCTTTTCCTAGTAGTGTCATGGATTTTTGTGTTCCTGAAGTCTGACCTTTTACTTGATGTTCTAGATATCTAATCATATCTATGAATGGATTACGGTAGCACATCAAGGAGAACATTAGAAGCGGAGTGCTAAATGTCTCTCGGTTGATCATCCAGATTCTGTTTCCTTAGCCTCGCTAAGGGGAACTCTGAGAAGGTGTTATCTTCCTTTGTATCCGCATCATCCATCACTAGTCATCATGGTAGTATGTCGTGTTGCCAGGATCCTTGCCACAGATGTTGGTAAAACCTTGATGAATATGGAAATGGTCAAGTTCTTGAGAGCATGCTCATACACTAGGTTACATCCTCGGTATCAATTGGAATGTGCCTTGCATTTGCCGAGTTGTCTTATAACTCTAGTTTCCTTTCCAAGCTGAGTATGCCATTCTATCGAATTCCTTCAAATGATCGATTGTGGTTTTCCTTAGGCTGGTATAGAGAGTTTCAATGATCTATGCATCAAAAGTAATTCTTTTTGCCACATAAGGGAATAATTTTACAAGTCACCTCTCCCAAGGTGCCTCGTTATGGGATCATGGTAATTGTTTCCTCGCTACTTTGAAACCCTCGTCAACTTGTTTCTTCTGTCCCTCCTGATGCATGTTTTGCCTCTCAGCTCCAGAGATGTTTCTACGTCTCATTCCGTGAGTTGATCTGGTGATCATTAAGATGATCCTAAGTTGCTCGAACCTCAAAAAGATCGATTCTTCTAAAATTCTCCCTTTCTTCTCGTTGTCATGTTGGATGTAGTTCTCAAAGCAAGACATCAAGATCAAGGTGATACAATGAATCAACATCCTCGAGAAAGACATCTGGATCATGAAGATTGTTTTAGATTGTGTCCCTCTGTCTTCTTACCTCATGACCGGAATCTCGGGACGAGATTCTTGTTTTGTAGGGGTGAGTTTTCACATCCCTAGATCTGGTTTGCACTAGGCTAGCCCTTCATGTGTGCATCATGTTTAAATTTCTCAGAAACTTGTAATGGGGATGGCAGAAACCCCCAGCACCCACCCTGAAAACAACTAGGGTTTACTAAAATATTTTTCAATGAACCTGAAATACCCTTCTAAAATGTTCATCATCTTTGCCCTGGTCTTAAACCACTGACAAAAATGGTGCACAATTTTCTAGGCCATCTTAAGGTCACTGGATTAAATTATATGCTATTTGCATTTGGGCTTTTAAATGCTACTAATTATTTTAAATGTCCAAATAATCCTAAACTGAAATGTTCCATGTTGTTTATATCCTAAACAGTGGGCATGAGCAGTTTGGTGATTTTTGAAAGTGCCTAGATATTTTTAATAAAGCCACAAAGCTGCAGAAAAATAGAAAACAAAATTAAATGGAAAAGAGAGAGAGAGAGAGAGAGAGAGAGAGAGAGAGAGAAAGGCCACAGGCCAACTTACCTGGTTGGGCCGGCCCACCTGGCCCATGCCAGTCATCACCTGCCTCTGCAGTAGGTAGAGGAGGGAGACATCGCACGCGCGCACGTCACGCCACGCCACCTCCCTGCTCGCCTGCTTCACCCGCGCCTCGAAGCGACTCTGTGGCACCGCCCAACCCCGTGGACCTCACATGCTCCCCTGCCTCTCTCCCTCGCCCTCTCCTCGCATGGCCGACGATGCCGCGCCCGTGCCGCCATAGTTCTCGTAGCCACCGTCGTCCTCACGCCGCCCCGTCGTGTCCCTGTGCTTTGCCATCGTCCGCTACACCGAGCAGGCCGAGCCCCGAGCGCGTGCACGCTCTGCCCCATCTCCATCGACCTCGTCTTCACCGAACACCACCGAAGATCCCCCTCGCCGCTCCATCGCCACCCGACCTCCTCCGACCTTGCCGACTGCACTGTCGTGATCGCCGTGAGCTCAGCTGCCTCCCCATCCTCTCCGTTCTTGTTGTCGTCCCCTGCATCGACCGCACCGAGCTCGCCCGCACCCGCCACCACCACCGCACGTCACCGTCGTGGCCGAAGCCATGTTGGCTCGAAGCCGAGCACGTCACAGCAGTCACCGCACTCCCAGGAGGCCATAGCACCTCCCCACGCGCCTCGCCGTGCCCCCTAATGACGGGCCCGAGCTCGTCCGAGCTCCAGAGTCTGCCAAGGTCATCGCCGGCGTCGATTCCGGCCGCCCCAGGTCCACCCACTGCCGCCACTCGACGCGGCTCACTCCCCGCGTCACGTAGATGTGCTCCGCCGTCGTTTTGGTCGTTAGAGGATGAATCCCGCGCCCCCGCCGCGTTCGGCCTCGCCGGCGGCTAAACGATGGCGGGTTGACCGCTTTGACCGCTGGTGGTTTAGCCCTGGTTGACCAGGGGATTTGACCTCCCCTGGGTTTATGACATGCGGGCCCACCCGGCTAATTAATCTAGTTTAGGCTTAGACTTAATTAGTTTAACCTAGGTTAGTGCTAATTAAACTAGGTTAGTTTAGTTAGCCACTGACATGCGGGCCCCACTGGTCAGGTTTGACATGGATTGTCCCCGTTGACAGCTGACGTCACCCTGACGCAATGCTGGCGCAATAAATCATTTACTGGATTTATTCTTATACAGGAAATTCCGGAAAATATTATAAACTTCAAAAATTCATAGAAATCTGTAACTCCAAATGCAAAGATTTGTATATGAAAATTGATCAAAAAAATCCAATCTTTCCATCTGTAATGGTTTCATGCATGCCAGAACACTTTAACCTTGTTGTTTAAGTGAAACAAGCTAATGCATTAATTTGACTTCATATCATGGGCTTTTATTTGAATATTTGATTCAAATGGACTCAAACCAACCTGTTTTGGAATGCATTAGCCAAAACACACCCGTATTGCCATGTCATAGCATGCATCATATTGTTGCGTATTACCATATGATGACTGTGTTCCGATGTGTGTTTCGTGGTAGGTTCTTCCTCCGAGGATACCCATGAATATCCGACTGAAGGGCAGTATCCTACTACCACTCCATCAGGCAAGAAAAACCTCCTTCTTCATTCCGATACAATCCCACTCTCTCGCTCCTACTCTCTTTTACTGCATTAGGACAACAACGATTCAACTGTTACATGATGCGGTAGTTGAACCCCTTTCCTCTGCATAACCTCTCATTGCCACAGTAAATAGATGAAACCCACTAGCATGAGTAGGAGTTGTTTGAGCCCTGATGTGCCTACTCATTCATGCTTGTTTGTCATGCCTGCTACTGCTTAGAGTTGAGTCAGGTCTGATTCATCGGGGATGAATTAGAATGGTGATAAACATGTCCTACTGTGTGTGAGCTAAGTGTGTGAACACTATTTGGTAAAGGTAGCGGTGAGAGGCCATGTAGGAGTACATGGTGGGTTCTCTCATTGAAACCGTCCTCAGGAACTGAGTTCTATGTTTGTGATCCATGAACAGTTACTACCACACATTGGGTTTCAGTAACTCGACCCCTCCCGGCTTCTTAACCACCCTTGTCCTCTGTCCAAGAGTTGCAAGTAGTTTCTGGTGTTTGTAGTATGCTGGAGGCCGTGCGCAGCACTGACCCGAGGGGTGGGCTGTGATGCGGTAGGCACGTGGCCGGGTATGCCGGGCGCCCGTTTGGTGTCGTGGAACTCTGTACACATCGTTCGAGGCCGTATGTGCAAACCTCGGCCGGACTCCCTGCGGATGGAACCTGAATAGGCGATAAACATGGATTAGAGACTTGAGTTTTTAGGTAGGCCGTGGCCGACACCCTCATTGGGCTTTCGCTTGAAGGTTCCCGAGTACATGTCGTGTAAACGGCGGTAAGTGGTGAGAGCGTGTGTGAAGAAGTACACCCGTGCAGGGTTAACATCATCTATTCAAATAGCCGTGTCCGCGGTAAAGGACTTCTGGGTTGCCCATATAGTTCATAGACAAGTGAAAGTGGATACTCTAAAATGCACAAGATAAGCATGAGTTCTATGGATGGCGTTCTCGTAGGGAGACGGGAGAGGATACATAGTGGTGTATTGATATGGTGAATATGTGGACTCGTGTGCACCACCTCAAAGAGTTACTTGCAGTAGTAGTTCAGGTTAGCCACTGAGTCAAAGTTGGCTTGCTGTAGTTAAACCCCACCATCCCTTTGTTGATAATGATGCATATGTAGTTAATTCTGATGTAAGTCTTACTGGGTACATTTGTACTCATGTTTGCTTAATTTATGTTTTTGCAGAGAGACTTCAGTCTCGCTAGTAGTTCCGTGTGGACTTCGACGTTTAGCTTGTTACCTCAGCTACGATCTTGTGCCCTCAGTAGTATCTGGTAGATAGTCAGACTTCTTAGCCTTTTTCATTTGTAGATGTCTGTACTCAGACATGTGAAGCTTCCGCATGTTCTTTGATTTGTATGCTCTGAATGTTGGGTCATGAGACCCATGTTTGTAATATCTTGCTCCTTGGAGCCTATTGAATAAATACTTTGAGTCATAGAGTGATGTTTTGACGCCATGTTGTATTTGCACATATCGAGCATATTGTGTGTATGTTTGAAATGCTTGGTATGTGTGGGATCCGACAATCTAGTTGTTTATCCTTGGTAGCCTCTCTTATGGGGAAATGTAGTCTGGTGCTTCCACTAAGCCTTGGTAGTCCGCTACAGCCCAGTTTACCGGAGTCATGTTAGCCCAATTGCTACTGCTTCGGAACACTTAGAGTGGATGGCATGTGATCCACTTCGTTCCTGTGTCTGTCCCTTCGGGGAAATGTCACACGGTGTCTTTCGGAGTCCTGTTAGCCTACTACAGCCCGGATTCCTGGAGTCCTGCTAGCCCAGTTGCTACAGCCCGAATTCACTCGCTGATGACCGACACATTTGTTGCTGGGTCATGTATGCCTTTCCTTGTAAGTTGGTGCCACTTTGGGTTTACGACTAGTCATGTCGGCCCAGGTTCTTTGTCATATGGATGCTAGCAACACTTTCATATACGTGAGCCAAAAGGCGCAAACGGTCCCTGGCCAGGTAAGGTTGCACCCATGGGAATATCGTGCGTGAGGCCGCAAAGTGATACGATTTGTTACATGCTAGATCGATGTGGCTTAGGATTGGGGTCCTGACACCAACAAGCGCTTTTCTTTAATGCCTTTTAAGCTAGGCATGATGATCTCAGTGATGCTTGCATAAAAGATAAGAATTGAAACATAAAGAGAGCATCATGAAGCATATGACTAACACATTTAGGTCTAACCCACTTCCTATGCATAGGGATTTTGTGAGCAAACAACTTATGGGAGGAAGAATCAACTATCATAGGAAGGCAAAACAAGTGCAACTTCAAAACAATCAACACATAAAGAAGAAACTTGATATTACTGAGATATGTAAGAGCATAAGTTCCTTCCTCATAATAATTTTCAGAAACATCATGAATGCATTCAACAATATAACCATCACGTACAACACTCTTTTCATGATGCACAAGCATAGAAGATTTATCACTCTTTGTGGCATACATGTCATTATAATAATCATCATAGATAGAAACTTCATTGTCATAATCAATTGAAACCTCTTCCAAAATAGTGGATGTATCAATAAATAAAGTCATGACCTCTCAAAATCCTCTTTCATCAATATTGTAATAAGATTCAACACCCTCCAAAATAGTGGGATCACTACTACCTAGAGTTGACACTCTTCCAAACCCACTTTTATCAATGTAATCATCATTAATAGGAGCCATGCTATCATCAAAATAAATTTTCTTATTGAAAGTAGAAGTAATCAAAGGATCATATTCATTAAGCAAAGCATCCCCAAGCTTAGGACAAGCATTATTTCCAGCAAATAAATCTTCAAACATATCATACTCATTAAACATAGCATCCCCAAGCTTGTGGTTTTGCATATCATCACAATCATTCTTATCAATAGCATGAATGGCACCGATAGTATAGCAAACATTATTGTCATATTGTTCCAAGCATGTGCTAAAAAGATTTTCAAGATCATAAGGGACATCGTTGTCTTCCAAATCATAATCATTACAAAAAGTAGTAGGTATCACAAAATCATACTCATTATCATCATCCTACATCAACATATTTGATTCCCTTTCATGAGTCACAATGGTGATCGGAGAAATATTATTTGGGAGAGATACCTTCATTCTTTCTTCTTTTCTTCTTCTTCACTTATACGTCTCCAATGTATCTATAATTTATGAAGTATTCATGCTATTATATATTCTGTTTTGGATGTTTAATGGGCTTTATTATACACTTTTATATTATTTTTGGAACGGAAGCCCATTAAAGCCTATTTTGGAGGCCCAGCCCAAAATGTTGTTTTCTTGCCTATTTCAGTGTTTCGAAGAAAAGGAATATGAAATGGAGTCCAAACGGAATGAAACCTTCAGGAGAGTTATTTTTGGAACGGAAGCAATCCAGGAGACTTGGAGTAGACGTCAGGGAAGCTTCGAGGAAGCCACGAGGTAGGGAGGTGCACCCCCCACCCTCGTGCGCCCTCGTGGCTCCCTTGACCGACTTCTTTCGCCTATATATATCCATATACCCTAAAAACATCGGGGAACACAATAGATCGGGAGTTCCGCCGCCGCAAGCCTATGTAGCCACGAAACACCAATCGGGACCCTGTTCCGGCACCCTGCTGGAGGGGGGAACCCTCACCGGTGGCCATCTTCATCATCCCGGCGCTCTCCATGATGATGAGGGAGTAGTTCACCCTCAGGGCTGAGGGTATGTACCAGTAGCTATGTGTTTGATCTCTCTCTCTCTCTCGTGTTCTTGATTTGGCACGGTCTTGATGTATCGCGAGCTTTGCTATTATAGTTGGATCTTATGATGTTTCTCCTCCTCTACTCTCTTGTAATGGATTGAGTTTTCCCTTCGAAGTTATCTTATCGGATTGAGTCTTTAAGGATTTGAGAACACTTGATGTATGTCTTGCATGTGCTTATCTGTGGTGACATTGGGATATTCACGTGATCTACTTGATGTATGTTTTGGTGATCAACTTGCGGGTTCCATAACATCATGAACTTATGCATAGGGGTTGGCACACGTTTTCGTCTTGACTCTTCGGTAGAAACTTTCGAGCACTCTTTGAAGTTCTTTGTGTTGGTTGAATAGATGAATCTGAGATTGTGTGATGCATGTCATATAATCATACCCACGGATACTTGAGGTGACATTGGAGTATCTAGGTGACATTAGGGTTTTGGTTGATATGTGTCTTAAGGTGTTATTCTAGTATGAACTCTTGAATAGATCGATCCGAAAGAATAACTTTGAGGTGGTTTCATACCCTACAATAATCTCTTCGTTTGTTCTCCGCTATTAGTGACTTTGGAGTGACTCTTTGTTGCATGTTGAGGGATAGTTATATGATCCAATTATGTTATTATTGTTGAGAGAACTTGCACTAGTGAAAGTATGATCCCAAGGCCTTGTTTCCTAGCATTGTAATACCGTTTATGCTCACTTTTATTACTTTTTACCTTGCTGTTTATGTTATTTCAGATTACAAAAACCTATGTCTACCATCCATATTGCACTTGTATCACCATCTCTTCGCCGAACTAGTGCACCTATACAATTTACCATTGTATCGGGTGTGTTGCGGACACAAGAGACTCTTTGTTATTTGGTTGCAAGGTTGTTTGAGAGAGACAATCTTCATCCTACGCCTCCCACAGATTGCTAAACCTTAGGTCATCCACTTGAGGGAAATTTGCTACTGTCCTACAAACCTCTGCAGTTGGAGGCCCAACAACGTCTACAAGAAGAAGGTTGCGTAGTAGACATCATTCAGCACATCATGTGTGGGTTTAGTTTTTTTTCAAGCTTCTTGTTGAAGAGATTGATTGGATAGGAAGCTCCTCCTTGTTACCTGATTCATCATAATAAACACTAGGAGGGCAATGGGAAAAAATTTCCCTTTCATTAGTACTCTCTTCATATTCCACTTGCTTTCTTGTCTCTAGGTAGTTGGCAATATAAGGATTCTCAATGCAATTTATTGCACAAAACATATAAATTTCCTCTAGATAAAAATCAAGAAATCTCTCAGGATTTGGAAAACCCTTAGTTATACGTGTCATTTCTTCATACCCGAAAAGAAGACTAAGCTCTTTATGATGTTCAAGGGTAATCAAGTTATCACAATTTTTGGACACAATTTGATCATGAAATAATTTCCATTGGACATTTAAATGACCACGTTCATTACAAAGTTCACAATGACCACGTTCATTACAAAGTTCACAAGGATGGTGAAAAAAATTACATCTTTCAGCATGATTATCTAGCCTCTCTTGCAACTTTTTCGTTTCTAAATATTTATGCTTCTTACAAAATCTATCTTCCCTTTTTGGTGTGCAAAGGCACTCCCAATTCACTCCGCAAAAAGTGACATGCTTATAAGAAACATTTTTGTCATGACTTGTGCAATCATCATTAGCATTTTGGATATTCAAATAATTCATACTAACAACATTGCAATCATGCTCATCATTCAAATATTTTGTGCCAAGCATTTTATTGACTTCTTCTTCTAACAATTGAGCACAATTTTCCAAACCATCATTTTCAAGAAAGATATTATAAAGATGATCAATAATATGATGCAACCTAAATTCCATTTTTATGTAGTTGTCTTTTATGAACCAAACTAGTGATAAAACAAGAAACTAAAAGATTCTATTGCAAGATCTAAAGATATACCTTCAATCACTCACCTCCCCGGCAACGGCGCTAGAAAAGAGCTTGATGTCTACTACACAACTTTATTCTTGTAGACACGTGTTGGGCCTCCAAGCGCAGAGTTTTGTAGGACAGTAGCAATTTTACCTCATGTGGATGACCTAAGGTTTATCAATCTGTGGGAAGCATAGGATGAAGATGGACTCTCTCAAACGACCCTACAACCAAATACAAGAAATCTCTTGTGTCCCCAACACAACCAATACAATGGCAAATTGTATAGGTGCACTAGTTCGGCGAAGAGATGGTGATAAAAGTGTAATATTGATGCTATAAATATATTTTTATAATCTGAATAAATAAAAACAGCAAGGTAGCAAATAGTAAACGGGAACAAAAACGGTATTGCAATGCTTAGAAACAAGGACTAGGGTCCGTACTTTCGCTAGTGCAATCTGTCAACAGTGCTAACATAGTTGGATCATATGATTATCCCTCAAAGTGCAAAAAAGAATCACTCCCGAGTTCCTATTAGCGGAGAACAAAAGATTTTTTTTTCTGATCAATCTATCCTAGAGTTCGTACTAAAATAACGCAAGCTATTTTTCCGATCGATCTAATCAAGAGTTTGTACAAAAATAACACCATATGACACACATCAACCAACTCTAATGTCACCTAGACACTCCAATGTCACCACGAGTTAATTCTACGATATGTATCAAACAACTTCATGATCATAATATTCAATCCACACAAAGAACTACAAAGAGACCCCAAAGTTTCTATCGGAGAAAAGATAATAAAAGCATGCATCAACCCCTATGCATAGATTACCCCAATGTTACCTCAGGAATCCGCAAGTTGAGTGCCATAACATACATCAAGTGAATAAATATGATACCCCATTGTCACCTGAAGTATTCATACCGCAGACATACATCATGTGTTCTAATATCTTAACATTCAATCCGATAAGACAAAACCTCAAAGGGTAAAGATTCAATTCATCACAACAAGAGTATAGAGGGGAGAAACATCATATGATCCATCTATATTAACATAGCCCATGATATAGATCACGAGATAGAGAGAGAGAGAGAGAGATTAAACACATAGCTACTGGTACAAACCCTCAGCCCCGAGGGTGGACTACTCCCTCCTCATCGTGGTGGCCGCCGGGACAATGAAGATGGCCACCGGAGATGATTCACCCCTCCGGCAGGGTGCCAGAACGGGGTCTAGATTGGTTTTCGGTGGCTACAAAGGCCTGCGGCAGTGCAAATTCTGATCTAGGTTAACCCCGAAGGCTTTTCGAATATTTGTGAATTTATAGGGTAAAGAGGGGGCGTGGGAGGCCACCGAGGTGGGCACAACCCACCTGGGTGCGCCTGGGCGCCCAAGCACGCCCTGGTGGGTTGTGCCCCCTCGGGGCACACCCCAGGTGCTTCTTTGGCCCACTGGTGGTCTTATGGTCCATAAAAAATCCACAAAAAGTTTTGCGGTGTTTGGACTCCGTTTGATATTGATTTCCTGCGATGTAAAAAACAAGCAAAAACACCAACTGGCACTGGGCACTGGGTCAATAGGTTAGTCCCAAAAAATGATATAAAGTTGCTATAAAATGATTGTAAAACACCCAAGAATGATAATAAAACATCATGAATACTTCATAAATTATACACTACTAGGAAAAGGGCTATAGATAGGATTGACACTAATGGCGCACCAGGGAGGCAGTGCGCCACTACTATATACTAATGGCACACCAGTTGGTGATGCGCCATTAGTGTGGAAGACACTAATGGCGCACCAGAAAACAGGTGCGCCACTAGTGATAATTTTTTTTCATTTTTACATACATACTAATGGCGCATCCTACCGAAGTGCGCCATTACTACCAGACAGGGAGTGCGCCAGTACTAAAATTTTTTTTATTCTTTTTTTTTGCAAAACTACTAATGGCGCACCGCCTCACAGTGCACCATTACTAGTTTAAACTACTAATGGCGCACCCTGTAGAAGTGCGCCATTAGTATATATTTTGATATCATGAATATTTTTAAATACCATGGGCACTTTTTGATATCATGAATATTTTTAAATTTCATGGGCACTTTTCGAATTCATGAATATTTTTTCAAATTCGATGATATTTTTTCATATTCAATATGATTAAATATTGAATATTCATGAGGACACTCGATCTCGATCCCCCTCCATCTCGATCTCAATTCCCCCTCCATCTCGATCCCAACCGCGCCTCCTCTCCCCTCTTCATTTTTTAAAAAATAATAATAAAAAAGTGTAGACTATAATTGTTGTTAAACAACAATTATTACTGTTTTTATAAAAAAAATATTACTATTTCATATTCATATTCATTTTCTAAAAAATTATTACATGCAATAAAAAAAATTACTTATGGCGCACCTCTGGCTGGTGCGCCATTGCTATATATAAAAAAAGATTACTAATGGCGCACCTCTGGCTGGTGCGCCATTGCTATATATAAAAAAAAGATTACTAATGGCGCACCTCTGCCTGGTGCGCCATTGCTATGTAAAAAAAAGATTACTCATGGCGCACCTCTGCCCGGTGCGCCATTGCTATGTAAAAAAAGATTACTAATGGCGCACCGACCGCTGGTGCGCCATTAGTAAGATTCCCCCTAGCTAATTCCCTCCCTCTCGCCAGATCCCCTTCATCCCTCTCCCTCGCCCCCCTAGCTAATTCCCCCCGCTGCCCCGACCCACGCCGTTGCCGATGACCCCCCGCACCCTCCCCCGCTCCACCGCCGCCGACGACCCACCGCACCCTCCCCCGCTCCACCGCCGCCGCCGACCCCCCGCACCCTCCCCCGCTCCACTGCCGCCGCCGACCCCCTGGACCCTCCCCCGACCCGCTCCGCCGCGGCCGCCGACACCCCGCACCCTCCCCCGCTTTTTGCTAATATTTTCAAATAACAAATTTGATGATATTTTCAAATAACAAATTTGATGATATTTTCAATTAAAAATAAAAAACAAATTTGATGATATTAAAAAAAACAAATTTGATGATATATTTTGTTCTAGTCCTCATGAAAATAACAAATTTGATAAAAAACAAATTATTAGATGCAACAAGAAATAATGAAAAAAAGAAGTTACTAATGGCGCACAAGAGGAGGGTGCGCCATTGCTATCAGAAAAAAAAAGTTACTAATGGCGCACCAAAGAATGGTGCGCCATTGCTATGAGTGTTTTTATGGCGCACCCCTCGATGGTGCGCCATTACTAACATTCCCCCCTCTATAGCTAGATACCCTCCTTCCCTCTCCCTCGCCAGATCCCCTTCCATCCCTCGCCACACCCGCTCCGGCTCCCCCGGGCCGCCGCCCCCGCTCCCCCGCGCCGCTGCCCCCGCGCCCCCCGACCCGCGAAGCACATGGCCGGCGGCCTCCCCACGACCAACCGAGGCGCCCAGGAGGACCGCTGTTGTCTTCCTCTTCGACTACGAGGAACCGGACGAGCTCGGACGCCCTCGAGCCACCCCTTCGACGCCGCCGCCGACCCCGACCCCGACACCTCCGGCGACTGGCCATGCCCGCCCAGGTACCTCTCCTCCTTGCTCCCTCTCCACCTTTCCTCCCCATTCCCTCCCCCCATAGTTCTTCTTGTTATATGGATCAGAACATATGGAGCATTACTATTGCTATATGGAGCATTACTATTGTTCTTCTCTGAACCATTACCATTCCCTCCCTCCCTAGTTCTTCCTCCCCATTAATTTGCAGGATCAGAACAAGTTTGTAACATGATGCTCTACAATGTTGATTAGGTGCATTACTATTGCTATATGGAGCAGCAATTTACTATTGCTATATGTTGTAGTTTGTATCAATGTGATTGTAGTTTTTCTTGTCATCAAGTTTAGTTGATGTTTATTTAAATATAACTTATATGATCAGCCACTCTATGTATGATTGTGGCTTGATGGTTCTGGAAGAACGTTTTTCCTTCAAATTCTATCTGGTGGCATTTCCTAGACTCCCTAGTTGTGTTGTTAATTGTGCTTCTATTAAAAGAATTGGGAGTTACTCACTATACTAGAACTCTATAGGTTGAATTTTTGTTAACTAATACTGACGTTATGAGAATGTAAGCACCTATTATTGCTACTGATATCATTGGCTCATTGCTGCCTTTGTGCAATGCAGAACTGTTAAGAGTGATTTGGTGGATTCAAGATTCTGTGAAGCTCTTTTGACATTAAAACTCAGAACAGAAGGTACTTAATAAACTCAAAAGCATTGATGATAACTCTTGTTGCCTAGAAATAGAGGTAGTTTACATATTGCATTGCTGGTGTTTGTTTATGTTCAGAGTTTAAGCATGTGTAGTGTAGTGTAGTGTAGTGAGCTTGTTCTAGTGTAGTGAGGTCTGAACCATTGCACGATGTAGTGTAGTGTAGTGTAGTGAGCTCTGAACCATGTTTAGTGTTGAGTACTTCAAGTTTACTGAACTTATTCATTTTTGTGGACTTAGTGAACATGATAAGACAAGCCAGATGCTCTATTTTTATTAACAGTAATCCATGATCAGCAACAGTTTCTTTCACTAATTTTCAGTTAACAGCAATCCATGATTTTTTTCAGCTAAAACTATTCATGATTTTTTGTTGGGTGACCTATTAGATCTGGAATGGAAGCTCACATAAGTTGAGCTAATTTTTGTCCATATGAAAGCAGAGGACCATATGGTCTGTGGCCTTTTCATCCATATGAAAGTAGAGGCACATTGTGGTGCTAGTCTGCTGGGTTTTGTCTCCAACCATCGTGTCGTGATGATTTTGCAGGTACCCCGAGAGGCCCCTGAGTTTGCCGGAATGTCGATTAACTTCTGTTTCGGAAAATTTGGGTACTCCATATGTCTTATTTTTAGCAAAGGTCATGCTAAAATTTTCCATGAATTTTAGCATGACTTTGCTAAAAATCAGACATATGGGGTACTTGCTACTAATGCATGGGCCGGGGTATCTTAGTACTTAATTAAGTAGGATCAACTGCCCCGCCATTCTTTCTACATTAAACCATAGGTGGTAGTAGAGCCAAGTGATTAGGCCCAACTTAGAATTCTCGTTAGCATCGATAAACCCTAGATGATAAACCCAACATAGGTGGAAATAGAGCCAAGTGATTAGTGCCAAGTGATTAGGCCCAACCTAGGGTGCCTCGGCATCGATAAACCCTAAATGATGAAAACTTAACTTCGCTTCTATAGGGTGCCTCGGTGTCGATGAGAACCTAAATGATGTACGCTTAGGCTTTTAGGGTGCCTCGGCGTCGACAAAACCTAAATGATGAAAGCTTAGGCTTTTAGGGTGCCTCGACGTCGACAAACCCTAAATGATAAAACCTTGGCTTTTAGAGTGCCTCGGTGTCGACAAGAACCTAAATGATGAAAGCTTAGGCTTTTAGGGTGCCTCAGCATCGACAAACCCTAAATGATAAAAGCTTAGCTTTTAGGATGCCTCGGTGTCGACAAACCATAAATGATGTAGTTTTGAATTATGAACATAGGATATGTTGTCATCATAATCGGACGACGAAAGGGACGACGAAAGTCTCCCGGCGGAGTGCGATTGGTGCCACGACGATCGAGGTCTGTGCGACATGCCTCACCTGGACGATGATCGGCGCTTCAGCATTAAGCTCGAGGAGACCTTCGAAGTTGAAACGGTACACAACAATGACAAGTGTTATTTTCAAAATTAAGCATGACTTCAACTATTTCAACGTGTAATTTTCATCTTTTACAATTCGAGTATAGCTTATCCCATGCCATGCAAGACACTATGTCTTGGAGAGGATGGATTTTGAAGACCATGAAATTTCTGAAACAAAGAAAATTCACCTAAGGACTCATCATGATGTGGACTTTGAAGTAAATCTATATAATTCTGAGAGCGTAACCCATTTTGCTTGCAAAAATTGGGAAGCATTTTGCAAGTTGTATGGTTTTGATGAGGGTATGCTTATCACCATGGATCTTGGTAATCCTGACATCAACCAAGACAATATGGACATTTGGGTCCTTGTTGATACGCCTCCAGTTCTACCGCTATGTGAGTTTCTCAAACATAGTTATTAGTTAATTTATATTGCTTATTTCAAAATAGTTGACGGCTTATTTCCATTGACATCTCATTTTTATTGTTCAAAGAATGTGCGGGAGATGGTAGACAAAACCCACTACACCGATGGCTCCGAATTAACAACTTACAAGGAGAAAAATCATCTGGTCGGATTTTGTACTGACATTGAGAATTACATTATGCACAAACATACTCCTCAACATTATGGTAAATACGTGCCACTAGTGCATGTGTTCAACTACGGTAACTACCATGGAGATACCCTGGTAAGATTTTTACAATTACGACATCCGTGCATCTTTTGCATACATCTAAAACTAGTACATCATTGCTAACTATGAAGTTATTACTATGTTTTTCAACAGATAATCCCAGAGAATTGTGTGCCTCATCTGATGTATCAGAAAGGTAGTGTTAATGTTTTGAACATACAGCTAGGTCGTCCTACGAATCTCAACTGTCCATACGAGATTTCTAAAAGAAGTGGAGACATGAAAATCAAAGGATGGAAAAAATGTATGGACAGTCGTAAGGAGCTTCTTGGAAGCAAAAGGAAGCAAAGCGCAAGAATTGGAGACAGGATGTTCTCCATTCTCCATAATGGAGAGTCAGGGTCTATATTGTTTTATGCTATTTTAGCTTAAATAGGGTATTTAGGTCCTGCCTAATACTGATGATCATGTGCTAAGAACAATTAAGTAGGGTTGGTTTGATGACTATCAAGATGATGATCGTATGACTTGTTATGAATAACGAGTAGAAGTTGTATGATGATGATTAGTAGGATTTGTTAGGATTAGTATTACTTTCGACAAACTCGATACTCGCGGTCTCAAGACTTGTAATGTTTTATCTTTGTTCGGTCTTTTGAATTCAGAGACTAATATGATGAATTATATTCGGAGACTAATCTTCTATTGTCTTCGATGAATCTGTTGTTGCTGTGTGCTACTGTCTATATTCTGTCAAATAATATATTTTGTAACATGTGCAAAAATCAGAAAAGTAAAAAAAATAAAACCTAATATTCATACTAATGGCGCATCACTACAGAGTGCGCCATTAGTATGCCAAGTATACTAATGGCGCATCCATCCACAGTGCGCCATTAGTGTGCCAAAGCACATGGTTAAATATGGCCCCTGGGAGGCACACTAATGGCGCATGGTGTTATATACTAATGGCGCACTGGATGGTGCGCCATTAGTATACCAGATACTAATGGCGCACCAGTGGTGCGCCATTAGTAAAAATTACTAGTGGCGTGCTACTAATGGCGCACCAGTGATGCGCCATTAGTAGGCAAAACTGGTGCGCCATTAGTAGGCCTTTTCCTAGTAGTGATAGATACGTTGGAGAACTGCTGTGTACTTCATAAAACATCCAACCGGAAAACTGCTCGGGTTCATTGTTTCCAATTGAGGAATCGGAGCAAACCCAGCCAAAATCGGCGGACTCTGTCACAATTGGCAATGCCAACAGATGTAAAGCAGGTCCAAAAACTAGCTGGCTGCATGGCAACTTTGAGCCGCTTTATCTCCAGATTGGGAGAAAAGGCACTGCCACTCTATCACTTTGAGTGGATGAATGCGGCAACAGTCGGATTGGAAGAAATAAAAACTTTGTTAGCAAGAAACCCAATCCTTGCTACACCAACTGTCGGTGAACCTATGTTGCTCTACATATCTGCAACTCACCAGGTGGTGAGTGCGGTACTCGTCGTCGAACGAGAGGAAGAGGGACACAAATTCCCACTCCAAAAACCAGTATACTATGTATTGGCGGTCCTTACACAATGCAAATCTCGGTACCCACACTATTAAAAGATAGCGTATGCGGTCTTTATGGCATCCCGGAAGCTGTGGCACCACTTTCAAGAGTGTTCGATCATAGTGGCTTCCGAAGTACCACTCAAGGATATCATAAACAATCGGGACGCCACCAGCCGCATTGCCAAATGGGCCATCGAGCTCTTCCCATTTTAAATAACATACAAGCCATGCCGAGCTATTAAATCTCAGGTGTTGGCCGACTTCGTCGCCGAATGGACAGAAGCCGAACTCCCTAAAGAGTACAACACATACTCCAAATGGGTGATGTACCTTGACGGCTCTAAAATGTTAGCCGGATTGGGGGCCGGTGTCATCCTAACATCCCCTACAGGGGACATAGTCAGTTATTATTACAAATCATGTATACGGACTCCAACAGCGCAGCCGAATATGAGGCACTACTGCATGGTCTCCAAATGGCTGTTTCCATGGGCATACAATGCCTCGAGGTGCGTGGGGATTCAAACCTCGCAACATCCCAAATAAATGGAGAATTCGATGCAAAAGATCCAAAGATGGCGGCATACCGCAATGCCGTACTCAAAATATCATCTCGGTTTGAGGGGCTCGAGTTTCATCACGTGGCTCGAGACAGTAATCAAGAAACGAACATCCTTGCTCGAATGGGCGCTAAACACGACCCCGACCCACCTAACACCTTTGTGGAAAGGCTCTTCAAGCCATCCGTGCTATGGCAGGACGAGATCGACAATACTAGTCCGGAGCCGATCATACCCCCAGATACCGAACACAATTCTGATATCATCGAGGGCTCGGGCACCAAAATGACACCTTCCACCCATGAAATCATGGCTGTAATTGCTCCATGGACCGAACCTCTCCTTGCCTACCTTAATAGGCGGGAGATCCCTGATGACCAGAATGAGGCCCATCACATCATTCGACGCTCGAAAGCCTACAAAGTTCATGAAGGAGAACTCTACAAGAGAAGTACTACTGGAGTTCTTCAAAGATGTATCTCCAAAGAGGAGGGATGATAGCTCTTGGCTGAAATACATGCTGCTCTCGGTGGCCATCACGCTACAGCGCGGGCCCTTGTATGTAAGGTCGTACTATAGATTTCTTTTGGCCTACGGCCCGAGAAGATGCATAGGACCTTGTACAGCGCTGTGTCGGATGCCAGCTTTTTGCCAAGCAAAGCTATATGCCGCCCACTGCCCTAAAAACAAGCCCCATTACTTGGCCTTTTGCGGTCTGGGGCCTAGACATGGTCAGACCCCTTAAAGGGGGAAGCCGTAAGAAAAAAAATATTTGCTGGTTATGGTGGATAAATTCACTAAGTGGATAGAGGCCAAACCAGTAAAAACGGCTGAAGCTGGACCGGTGACCGACTTTATATCCGGTGTTGTAGACCATTATGGCGTCCCGCACAGCATCATTACCGACAACGGCTCTAACTTCACGGCCGATGAGGTGAAAAATTGGTGTGCTAACCTGGGCATTAAGCTCGATTACGCCTCTGTATATCACCCTCAAACAAACGGTCCGGTTGAACGGGCTAATGGCCTGATAATGAGCGGCATCAAACCTAGACTAGTGCGATCCCCACAAGAGTCAGATAAAGACTGGGTCGAGGAACTTGATTCGGTACTCTGGGGACTGCGGACCACGCCCAATCGCACGACTGGTACACACCCTTTTTCATGGTGTATGGCGCAGAGGCTGTATTGCCCTGTGACATTATTCATGACTCACCTCGAGTGTGCATGTATGAAGAGAGAGAAGTCGAGCTCGATCGGCAAGATGACCTAGATGGCCTGGAGGAGGAGCGCGATGTTGCAAAACCCCGTTCCACATTCTATGAACAACAGGCTCGGAGATATCAAAGCAGGGAAGTGCGGGCCAAGACTTATAATGTCGGTGAGCTCGTTTTACGCCTCCTAGAGAATAAAAAGGACAAGCTCAAACCAAAATGGGAGGGTTCCTTCATTATAGATGATGTTCTCATGGGAGGAGCCTACCGCCTTCGTAATGCATCGGTTAACCGCTTAGAGCCGAATCCATGGAACGCTGCTCGGCTCCAAAAATTCTATACATAAGTTTGGCCATACTTCTTTTTAGTTCCTTTTTTCTCCTCTTCAATTTTGCTCTTTCTTCTCATTTTTATACGATTTCCAGCATGTGTTCGGATAAGCCAAACCCTTGAGGGGTACGCATCCTTAAATGTACACACCTCACCATGACTGGGGGCTTCTTTAAATAGAAGCTTATTATTATTTTGAGCCTAGAGCTCTGCTCATATACGTCCTTTTTGCCATTATATGCACCTTTATGACTTAAGTTTTTGCCAAGCTGGTTTGCCTTGCTCCTGTGCTTATGCCCTATGTTCCCGATTGTTTGGCTAGGGCTTAAAGGGAGCACCTCTATGATTATTACAACCGGGATATCCGGACATGTACCTCAGATGGGTGAAGCCGAAAGCTAGCGTTCTTAAGAGAATAATTGGTCGGCAATCAAACGACAGATTGTTGCAATATTGTAACCACTTTAAACACTGCGATACACTTTTTCCGTATTACGGATCAAAAGCCCCGGCACGCGTAATTACAGTATGCCAACCCAAGGAAAGGAACCCTTAACGGAACTATTCTCTTTGGAAGATGTTTCTTACGTATGTAATATAACATACATCCAAAACTCAAATTTTTGTCTGTTCGAGCACAATGACTGGGTTGCCTAGTTTCCGGACATAGTAAATACTTCTTTTCATTTCGAAATAAGTATCCATAAACACTCCACCATTTTGGTTCAGAGGTTAAATCCGAAAGCCTGCGATGAAAAAACTTCTCTCATGTTCGGATAAAGATACAGGTTGATCATAAACGTACATTAATACATTAAATCAAAATCCTATTCCTTATCTACTCCATCTATAAGACTGTCTAACCTACAGTCTTCCTGTGAATATTTTGCAGCTATCATTACTTGGTCATACACCAAATTCAATGGAACTTCTTTCCCGTCTGGTCCCTATCACTACAAAAAAAGACACATCCGTGACATTTTGGGCCGAACAAAAATCTTTTATGTCATACTTATGACACTTCTATGACGATAATTGTGACAAAACACGGTATCATCATAGATGTGGTGGGGTCCTACTTCTATGACAAAAAATCATGACAGAAAATGGGCTTTTCGTCCTGGGCGGGCCGGACACACAGCTGCATGACATTCTTTGGGCCATCCATGATGGAAAAAACCGTGGTAGAAGCAAGGGTGAGGAAAATATCGGGGTGTTCCCGGTTACGGTGGGTGGTCAGGGCCGAGCAATGCGTGTTTCTCTCGTACAAGCATGCGCGTGGGTGCGAGGCCTTGGGCTCTAACTGAACCCGAGCAAGGCGTTGGGCTCTAACTGAACCCGAAAAATTGCATTGCAGGCTACGCGTTACTGAACCCGAGCAATCGATCGATGGCTGTTAACTGAACCCGATCGAGCGATTCCTTTGCTACTGCTGCTAACTGAAGTCGATCGATGTTGCCTTTGGAAGAACAATGAGCGTTGCTGGGGGGATTGGATGAACAGTTCCCGGTGGGGGTGGATGAACAGGACCCCATGGCGTTGCCTCTGGATGAACAGGACCCCGACTGTTCGAGCCGGTTGGGGCTGGATGAACAGGACCCCGTGGAGGGCAGGATGAACAGGACCACCCTGTGGGGGACAAGATGAACAGTAGATGGTGGAGGGCTGGATGAACAGTAGCCCGTCGAGGGGTGGTTGAATAGGAGCCCGTGGAGAGGGCTGGTTGAACAGTAGCCGATGGAGTAACGCGCAGTGGAGGCTGGATGAATAGGAGCCCATGGATGAACAGTCGCAGGTGGAGGCTAGATGAGGTCGACGGTGGATGAACAGTAGCCCGTGGAGGCTGGAGGGGGTCGATGGTGGAGATGAACAGTATCCCGTGAGTCCCGTTTTGTGGTACGCCACACCCCTCCGGATGAACAGGACCCCCGTTTCGACCGTAGTGCTCTAACACAAGTCCGTTTGCTGCGTTTTGCGGTACGCCACACCCCTCCCGATCAACAGGACCCCCATTTCGACCGTAGGAGGTCCGTTTCCTCCGTTTTGCGGTATGCCAGACCCCTCCCGATGAACAGGATCCCGTTTCGAACATGGCCGGTCAAACACAAGGTCGTTTCCTTCGTTCTGCGATACGCCAGGCCTCGTTTCCATCGGTTGTTCCGTCCAAGCCCTCCCGATGAACACGACGACGCATTTCGTTCCGACCTAGCCGGTTGGCTCCCCATGAACACGACGACGATGATGTTTCTCCGTTCTGACCGAGCCATGTACACGAACCCTGGCCGTACGTATGCGCCAGTAGGCATTCGAGACCCTGCACGCATGTACGTACGTGGCTGTATTTTCTTTGTTGCACACTAGCCGATGTAAGTACGTGTACATGCTACGTGTGCGCCTCCACTACGACACGTGTGCGCCTCTACATCAACCAGTATGTACGTACACGTTCACGACCACAATGACAATGCTACGTACGCTTCGACCAAGTGGGTCCCGACTATCAGGCACTTCCTTGCGTGCGAAGATGTAGCTGGTGGGTCCCAGCAGTCAGGGGGGTGAATCGTTTTTTTTTTTGCCCGGACGCACTTCCTTGCGTGCGAAGATGTAGCTGGTGGGTCCCAGCAGTCAGGGGGAAACGTTTTTTTCATGAAATACGGTGGCCCGTCCGGTGGGTCCCTGCGGTCAGGTGGAGGAATAATTATTTTGCGCGTAATAAGGAGGCACTTCCTTGCTGCGGCCGTGGACCCAGCTGTCAGCCTCTCCATGTACAGTCCATGTCCGATGGAAGTCGTTCCTTGACCATGTTGACCACGCCGCACCGAGAGCACCAGGGCGGTGGACGACGGCGAGGCCTAGGAAGGGGACGCGATGCAGAGCCGAGGAAGACGCGGCAGCGGAAGCCCGCGCAGAGAGGAGTACGAGGGTTCACTGGTTTGGCTGCGGTGTGAGGCTGCCATCGCCGCAGGGCCTGGCCAGCGGTGGGAATAGTAGGGGCGGTGAGGCCTCCGTGGCAGCACAGCCGGCCATGGGAGGCAGGAGCGTGCGGCACGACCGGCGCTGCTTTGGGCGGCTGGAGCAAGAAGACTAGAGGTTGAAGAAGGACTACGGCCATTGGATGGACATCATATGGTCACTGGAGCTAGAATCGTTCATATTGACTAATTTGACAAAGCACTCTGTCCCCGTCAACTTAGTAGGCCCACAAGTCAGCCTCCCACCAAGGTGGGTCCCAACAAGCAGGGGGAGTATTCATTTTTTTGTGCCTAATAAGGAGGCATCTCCGGTGAGTTCGAGCTGACAGCGGGGGGAATGTTTTTTCCGTGAAATACGTTGGCCCGTCCAGTGGGTCCCAGCAGTCAGGGGGGAAACATTTTTTTTTACCAAATACGATGGCCCGTCCGGTGGGTCCCTGCTGTCAGGTGGAGGAATAATTATTTTCCGCATAATAAGGAGGCACTTCCTTGCGGCTGCCATGGACCCAGCTGTCAGCCTCTCCATGTATAGTACTCTTCCGATGGAAGTTGTTCCTTGACCACATTGACCACACCGTGCCGAGAGCACCAGGGCGGTGGACGACGGCGAGGCCTAGGAAGGGAATGACACGGAGGGAGGGAAGACTCGGCTGTTGTTTCCCACACGGAGGGGAGTACGACTCTACGAGGGTTTACTGGTTCATCTGCCGTTGCCGGAGAATAATAGTAGGTGTGGGTGAGTAGAGGGATGGCTAGGCCAGCGATGGGAGTATGGTGGGGCGGTGAGGCCTGCGCGGCAGCACAGCCGGCTGCGGGAAGGAGGGAGCAGGCAGTCCGCCGGCGCTTATTTGAGCGGCTGGAGCAGGAAGAGCAGAGATTGAAGAAGCACGATGGCCGTTGGATGGACATCCAACAGTCACTGCTTGTGCGTCAACCTTTTTTTAGGAAAGCCTCAAATCTGTGGAAAACAGCATACATCCCATCTGCCATTATTTCTAATAATTTACACCCCATTTGCTAATTCTTAAGGTTTTTTTGGAGCCCATATTCTTTTTGTTAGCATTACAGCCCATATTGTGGCCATGGTTAAAAATTATACGAAATTTTGCATATTTTCGGTGCGGTCCAAACTGTTTTTAATCCCGAAATTTCGAGTCACATTCAAACCGATTTTAAAAATAAATGTATATCAATATAAAATCCAACAAATTGTCCATGCATAAAAATTAACACAATTTAAAATCTCGAAATGAAAAAAAGAAATTAGAAACTAATTGCCGGTTTGATGTGTTTTAAAAATATACAACCCGTTTCTCATTACTGATAGGCCATTTTCTCGGCCAGCCGAATGAAGCTCTCCTTGTCTTGAAAGATTTGTAGCCCAACAGGCCTGACAAAGCGACTTACTTGGCAGATCACTACAAAACTAGGCTGTGGCCGTGGACCCAGCTGCGGCCATGGACCCAGCTGTCAGCCTCTCCATGTACAGTACTCTTCCGATAGAAGTCGGTCGTTGACCACATTGACCATGCCGAGCCGAGAGCACCAAGGAGATGGATGACGGTGAGACCTAGGAAGGGGACAATGATGAAGCTATGTACCTAGGGCAGGGTCATAGGCCTGACCTAGACACCCTCCCCTAGGACATCACCCTAAAGTCAGAAGTATTCAAAGGATAACAACATCCACTCGACCAGAAGCATTCCACTCGGAAGGTTCTATGTCACTCGACCGTAACATAAACCACTCGATAAACAGAAGATCTAAAGTCACTCTGCACAACAACGGTCAGGTGTCACTCATAGACTTAATGATCATTTATATCACTTTATTACGGACGTTACCTGTAATGCTCCCTCTTTATAAGCTCCTTGTAACATCGGCTGGCTGGGGTCCTGGCGCACTCTATATAAGCCACCCCCTCCACTGGCACAAGGGCTCACACCCTCTGTAACACACACACACACACGCATAATTCAGTCGACCGCCTCCGGGCTCTGAGACGTAGGGCTATTAATTCCTCCGCGAAGGGCCTGGACTCGTAAAACTCGTGTGTACAACTTCGCCACAGCTAGGATCTTGCCTCCCTAATACCTATCCCCTATTCTACTTTCAGTCTTAGATCCACGACAATTGGCGCCCACTGTGGGGCAGGTGTCTTAGCGACTTGTTGGTGAAGTTGCAATTTTTCCGATTCCCATCGTCATGGTTTCCGGCGGTAGATTTGCTGAGGGCCGCGAGATCTGTCTCAGCGCGCTCGTCTTCGTCGCCGACGACTCCGCCTGGCTCCAAGAGGATCCACTCGACGTCAAGGCGCTACCCATCCGCGGGGTGACGCACTTTCGCGCGTGCGTCCGTGGCGTCCTTCTCCGGCAGCCATCAACCCAGTATAGGTCGGCTCCTGTGGTGTCCTCGCTCCCCGCTATTCGCCGGCGCAAGCGTTCCGGTTGGTCACGGCTCCAGCGGTGGGTGAGACACGCAGTGGCTCGCCAGTCGGCCTCCCCACAAGTTGCGGCTATCGAGCCCAACGAAACTCTCTACGGCCTGTTCGACTGGCTCTGTCGAGACCGCATCTGAGTGCGATAGCAGCGATCCCGCGGCGGAAGTCTTGATGGTCAATGGACCATGCAGTCCTCCTGGCTTCCCCCACGACGACGGTGGTGATGGCTGTGGCGATCCGTCGCGCGCTCTCAAGGAGTACCGCCCCGAGCCTCTTTCTTCGCAGCAGAGGGAAGACCTTCGCCGCCGCAATATGGATGCACTTCACACTCCTATTGTTGGAGAAACCCCCAACGCCCGGGCCTTGGAGGAGGTGCGCCTGGCCAACTTGGCTGGGCACACTCGAATGGAGAACCTCCAGCACGCACTCGATGAGCGTGCTCGGCGGCGGATTCCTGAGTCCAGTCGACGACAGCTTTTTCCGCCTCCAACTCAGGTATACCGAACTCCGATTCAAAATCTCACAGCTGCAGCCCGAATAGCAGAGTCGATTCAGCCTTCCCAGTCGGAAGCTGGCAGAGGTTTGATGCAGATCCAGGCTTTACTCCGGGCGGCAGGAGAGCAGAACACAGCAGTATCTCAGTCGCGGAATAGAATTCAGCAGGTCTGTGATGGCAGACACAGTTTAGTCGGCTCACAACCCAAGATCCCCCCCGTGGCGTGAGGGACGTGGAGACCGACGTGATCACTACAGAAACCGTGAGGAGTATGATCACCGACTCGACCACAATGACCATCGTCGAGCGCCCACGCCTCCCCCGAGGAGTGGGTCATATGTGCCTCAGCAGCACGATGATAGACGCCCTCACAGTGGCGGGCGAAGAATTCCAGTCGACCCCAAGGAGCCGGGATTTGATGTGAGATCTATTCTCGTTCAAAGTCTGGTTGACAGGAACAGAGCACACAGAGAGGGTCATGACAAAGATCACCCTACTAGCAGCAGAGTACATGTTTCAGGTCCAGAGTGCTTCAGCAGAGCCATCAGGGCTGCAGTGATTCCTCCCAACTTCAGGTTGGCGACTGGAGTCAGCAAGTTCACTGGTGAGTCAAAGCCTGACACGTGGCTTGAGGATTACCGAGTGGCTGTATAGATTCGTGGCGGCAATGATGAAGTGGCCATGAAGCACCTTCCCCTTATGTTGGAATGCTCGGCCAGAGCATGGTTGACTCAGTTGGCACCTGGCAGCATATACAGTTGGGAAGAACTCACCTGAGTGTTTGTTAGAACTTTTGAGGGTACCTGCAAACGGCCGGCAGGGTGAACAAAATTATAGCACTGTGTGCAGAAGACGAATGAAACCCTGAGAGACTATATCCAGAGAGGGATCACGTTGCACCATACAGTGGAGAATGTGTCAGATCAACAAGCGGTTTGTGCCTTCAAGGAAGGCGTTAAGTATCGGGAGTTAAATCTGAAATTCGGTCGGACAGGGGATATGTCCCTGACTCGGATGATGGAGATTGCCACCAAATACGCTAACGCTGAAGAGGAAGACCGACTCCGGAGTGGCAAGCACAAAACAGTCGCTCAGGAAACTGGAGGAGGGAATTCCAATCGGAAACAGAAGCGCGAGGCTGAGCCAGTTGCTCCTGGTGAGGCTTTAGTTGTGGCTCAAGGAAAGTTCTAGGGGAAGCCCAAAGGGCCCTGGAACCCCAAGAAAGTTAAAGATCAAGCCAGAAATGATGTGTTGGATTTACCATGCCACATTCATACCAAGAAAGATGAAGAGGGTAATCTCATTTACCCTAAACACACCACTCGATAGTGTCGACTCCTGATCCAGTGGTTCCGGGAGAAACAACCCAATGAGAAGGAAAAGGAGTCAGACAAGGGTGAGGATAAGGAAGAAGATGGTGATGGTTTTCCCAACGTCAATTCCACTCTGATGATTTTTGCTGATGTTGAGAGCAAAATTCGACTAAAAGTTATCAACAGAGAAGTGAACATGGTTGCTCCGGCAACACCGAGTTATTTGAAGTGATCCCAGACTGCCATCACATTTGACCAGTCTGACCATCTTGCACGTATAGGCACCCCTGGGAGCCAAACGTTGGTGGTCGACCCAGTTGTTAAGGCACTCGACTGACTAAAGTGCTGATGGATGGTGGTAGTGGCCTGAACATCCTTTATGCTGAAACCTTGAAGGGAATGGGCATTCCGATGTCCATGCTTAGTGAAAGCAATATGAGTTTCCATGGTGTCATACCTGGAAAGAAGGCTGAATCACTCGGCCAGATCGCCCTTGTTGTGGTTTTCGGTGATTCCAAGAATTACCACAATGAAAATTTGACATTTGAAGTGGTGGATTTGCAGAGTGTTTATCATGCTATTCTGGGAAGGCCTGCCTATGCACGTTTCATGGCTCGACCATGTTACGTGTACCTCAAATTGAAAATGCCTGGTCCCAGAGGAGTGATCACTATCACTAGCAATTGGCAGAAGGCAGAAGAGTGCTTCCAGAAGGGCTCAAAAATCGCTAATGCACAAATGGCAGCAGTCGAAATGCAAGAATACCGGAAGAACGCAGATCCGAGTGATTTGTTGCGCTCCAAGAAGCCTGCCACTGATTCTGCATTTCAGTCGTCCGGTGAAAGAAAGCCGATTCATATTCACCCGACCGATCCTAATGTTGCTCCTACTCATATCTCAACATCACTCAACAGCAAATAGGAAGAAGCGCTCATCCAGTTCCTCCGTGAGAACTGGGACATCTTTGCATGGAAACCTTCTGACATGCCGGGTGTACCCAGGGGACTGGCTGAGCATGGTTTGCGAGTCGACCCGAAAGTAAAACCAGTCAAGTAACATCTTCGATGGTCCGCCATACAGAAGAGAAAAGCAATTGGTGAGGAAGTGGCTCGGCTCCTGGCAGCTGAGTTCATCCGAGAGATTTACCACTCTGAGTGGCTCGCCAATGTTGTCATGGTCCCCAAGAAGGACGACTCACTTCGCATGTGCATTGACTTCAATCATATCAACTGGGCCTGCCTGAAAGAACATTTTCCTCTCCCCCGCATCGACCAAATCGTCGACTCGATTGCGGGGTGTGAGCGATTGTCTTTTGTGGACGTTTATTCCGGGTATCATCAGATCCGACTGTATGGTCCCAATGAGACAAAAATGGCTTTCATCACTCTATTCAGATGCTTCTGTTATGTCACCATGCCATCCGGCCTGAAGAACGCCGGAGCCACATTCATGAGAATGATTTAGAAGTGTCTGCTCACTCAACTCAGTCAGAATGTGGAAGCATACATGGATGACATTGTGGTCCAGTCACGAAAAGGTTCCAACCTACTGTCTGACCTTGCTAAAACCGTTGCTAACCTCAGAAGGTATGATATTAAGCTTAATCCATCAAAGTGCACATTCGGAGTTCCTGGCGGAAAGTTACTCGACTTCCTCATTTCCGAACAAGGGATCGACGCTAACCTAGAGAAAGTTGGTGCCATACTCCGGATGAAGTGCCCTGTGCGTGTGCATGATGTCCAGAAGCTTACTGGTTGTTTGGCCGCCTTGAGTCAATTCATTTCTCGCCTCGGTGAAAAGGCATTGTCTCTTTACCGACTGATGAAGAAGTCTGACAAGTTCGAGTGGACAAATGAAGCTGATGCAGCGTTTGTAGAGCTCAAAGCCCTGCTTTCCACCCAGCCGGTGCTTGCTGCCCCAATCAGCAAAGAGCCTTTACTGCTTTATATTGCAGCCATACGACAAGTTGTCAGTACGGTGCTCACGGTCGAGCAGGAAGAAGAAGGAAAAGCCTATAAAGTTCCGCGTCCAGTATACTATGTTTCTGAAGTTCTGACTCCATCCAAGCAAAGATATTCACATTATCAGAAGCTTGTTTATGGGATTTACATGACCACGAAGAAGGTTGCAGATTACTTGTCTGATCACTCCATTACAGTCGTCAGCGATGCACCATTGTCAGAGATCCTAAACAACAAAGATGCAACTGGTCGAGTGGCAAAGTGGGCGATTGAACTCCTTCCCTTGGATATCAAGTTTGAGGCAAATAAAGCTATCAAGTCCCAAGCAATAGCAGATTTCCTCGCCGAGTGGGTTGAACAACAAATGCCCACTCAGATTCACTCGAAGCATTGGACCATGTTCTTCGATGGATCCAAGATGCTGAATTGTTCCGGTGCTGGGGTGGTACTAGTATCCCCTCGAGGTAACAGACTCAGCTATGTTGTCCAGATTCATTTTGACTCCTCCAACAATGAAGCTGAATATGAAGCACTTCTATACGGGTTGCGCATGGCCATTTCACTCGGCGTCCGTCGCCTTATGGTCTACGGCGACTCGGATTTAGTGGTTAATCAAGTGATGAAGGAGTGGAACGTCAGAAGCCCAGCTATGACTAGCTATTGTAATGAAGTGAGAAAGTTAGAGAAGAAGTTTGAGGGGTTAGAGCTCCATCACATACCCCGACTGAAAATTCAAGAAGCCGATGATCTGGCAAAGATAGGTTCCAACAGGGAGGCCATTCTCAGCAATGTGTTTTTGGAACATATTCATACACCTTCAGTTCAAGAAGATCCTTTCACTGAAGAGCACTCGGAACCAAAGAGTGCCACTGATCCGACTGAAGTCCAAGTCCCAGCCGTGGTCGACTTGATCATGGAGGTTTTGGTCATCACTCCCGACTGGAGTGTGCCGTACATCGCATACATTCTAAGAAAGGAGCTCCCAGAGGATGAAGAAGAGGCTCGACAGATCATCTGTCGGTCCAAAGCCTTTACTGTGATAAGAGGACAGCTGTTCAGAGAGAGTGTAACTGGAGTCAGCCAGAAATGCATAACACCAGAAGAAGGTCGAGTGATCGTCAACGACATCCACTCGGGGACCTGTGGTCACCATGCATCCTCTCGGACCATTTGGCCAAAGAATACTGAGCGGGATTTTATTGGCCACGAGCAAATGAGATGGCAAAAGAAATAGTCGACAAATGTGAAGGTTGCCAGTTTTACTCCAACATGTCTCACAAGCCTGCATCAGTCCTGAAGACCATTCCACTCGCCCGTCCCTTCACTGTTTGGGGATTGCATATGGTTGGACCTCTGAGGACTGGTAGGAGTAGCTTCACTCATGTGCTCGTGGCAGTCGACAAGTTCACCAAATGGATTGAAGCCAAGCCTATCAAAAATCTTGAAGCTAGTATTGTTGTCAGCTTCATCAGAGAGTTAACATTCAGAAATGGCGTTCCGCACAGCATCATCACTGACAATGGGTCGAACTTCGACTCTGATGAGTTCAGAGCCTTCTTCGCTTCGCAAGGCACTCGAGTCGACTATGTTTCAGTTGCCCACCCTTAGTCGAATGGACAAGCTGAAAGAGCAAACGGATTGATTCTCAAAGGACTGAAACCCCGACTGATGCGTGATCTCAAGCATGCAGTAGGCGCCTGGGTCGATGAACTTCCATCAGTGCTTTGGGGATTGAGGACAACTCCCAATCGGTCGACTGGCCGAACTCCATTCTTCTTGGTCTATGGAGGTGAGGCTGTACTTCCGAGTGACTTGCTTCACAATGCACCCCGAGTCGAGCTTTTCTTAGAAATGAAGCAGAACAGGCACGACAAGACGCAGTCGACCATCTATCAGCAAGACCTGCGCTGATTCCACGCCAGAAACATGAGGGGTCGAGCATTTCAAGAGGGAGACTTGGTTCTTCGAGTGGATCAGCAGAAACCACACAAGCTTGCTCCTACTTGGGAAGGCCCCTTCACTGTCACCAGAGTGCTCCACAATGGAGCGTACCACCTTTACAAAGTCGAGCACAAGAAAGACGAGCCACACGCTTGGAATGCGGAGCTGCTCCGCCCCTTTTACACTTAAGCATTCAGACTGTTGAGATGTAATAAGAAATACCTTCTAGTTTGATTATTAAAGACATAGTTTTACAGTCTCCTAAATGATTGTTGTTTCTTTTTTATATGTTTCAAATCCCCCAGTGGGTGCCTTAGATGCGAATCCATTTCGCCAAAGTTGGAAAAATCCTACCGAGTGGTGAGTAATCCTCTCACTCGGAGGCTTAGCTACAGTCCAGTACTCGCCTAAGTTCAAAAAATCCTACCGAGTGGTGAGCAATCCTCTCACTCGGGGGCTTAGCTGCAGTCCAGTACTCACCTAATTTTAAAAAATCCTATCGAGTGGTGAGCAACCCTCTCACTCGGAGGCTTAGCTGCAGTCCAGTACTCGCCTAAGTTCAAAAAATCCTACCGAGTGGTGAGCTATCCTCTCACTCGGAGGCTTAGCTGCAGTCCAGTACTCGCCTAAGCTCAAAAACTCTAACCGAGTGGTGAGCAATCCTCTCACTCAGAGGCTTAGCTGCAGTCCAGTACTCGCCTAAGTTCAAAAAATCCTACCAAGTGGTGAGCAATCCTCTCACTTGTAGGCTTAGCTGCAGTCCAGTACTCGCCTATGTTCAAAAAACCCTACCGAGTGGTGAGCGAGCCTCTCACTCGGGGGCTTAGCTGCAGTCCAGTACTCGCCAGGTTTGAAACACGTCCCGATCCGCAAGGACGACGAGGTGCAGGTCGACTGCAACCTTCTCTTCGGAGCTGCGCCACAAGTATAACGTGCGCTCCATCCTAATCCGCAAGGACGACAAGGTGCAGGTCGACTGCAACCTTCTCTTCGGAGCTGCACCACAAGTATAACATGCGCTCCATCCCAATCCGCAAGGACGATGAGGTGCAGGTCGACTGCAACCTTCTCTTCGGAGCTGCACCACAAGTATAACGTGTGCTCCATCCCGATCTGCAAGGACGATGAGGTGCAGGTTGACTGCGTTCTTCTCCTCAGAGCTGCATCTCAAGTTCAAAGACTATTCCATGTGAAAGCCAAGTTCCACTCGAAAGCAAACACAAGCATATCCGGAGATAAACCAAGTACAGATAAATCCTAAGGTTTGGGACCGCGGATTAAAGTACTCGGGCATCAAGCCCGAAGGAGTTTAACGGTTACAAAATACTTTGGCATTCTGAGGCAAATTTAAGGAGAGGCATAAAAGTTTGTTCACTCCGCAAGAGGAGGGCTAGCAGGCTCGACGAACTCGTCCAAGTCGATTCCTTCAGCAATCCGAGTGGCAGCAGCAATAAAGGTCTCCATGAAAGATTGGAAGTCATGCCTCTTTGTATTGGCGACCTTGATCGCCGCCAGCTTCTCTTCTCGCGCTTCCTTGCAGTAGACACGAACCAAGCATAGAGCCACATCAGCACCGCACCGAGCAGAAGACTTCTTCCATTCTTGCACTCGACGGGGAACCTCATTAAGTCCAGTCATTAGAGACTCGAGGTCATTCTGGAGCGTCGCCCTTGGCCTAAGTGCTGTGTCGATCCGCGACATTGCGGCTTTCAGTCCAGCAAGATAGTCGACAACACCAGCAATGCAAGATTCCAGTCGGAGTACGTTCATGGCAGCTTCGTCCTTCATTCGAGAGTGGATGGGGTCCAAGCTTGTTTCAATTCACCCAGTCTCTTCCTCGAAGTTCTGGCAAAATTTTGCGCCCACAGTTCAAAGATGAGTCAGTGGTTGTATGTCGAGTCGACAGTAACAAGTCAGTCGGGCCAAAGAAAATACCTTCAAGCATGACGAATAGCTTCTTGGAAAGACCTCCCAGATAATTCTCCAGATCGTCCCTCTTGCAAGCAATGGCTTCCATCTTCTCGTTCAGATTGTTCTTGTCCTTCTTCAAGCGAGTTGCTTCCTTATTGGCCTCATCAAGGGGAGTTTTCAGCTTGGCATTTTCTTCTTCCAGTTTGCCGACTTAAGCTAGCTTTTGTTCAGCGAGCGCAGTTTTCTCATTAGTTGTTCTCTATGCGACTGCAAGATCTTGATCCTTTTTCGCTAGAGCTTGGTTCAGTTTCTCTGAAAGAAATAACACTTGGTTCAGAAAAACCAAATAACATCCGGTTCAGAGACAAATCAGTCAACAAGTTTTCTCTTACCAGCGGCTTCATCCTTGGCCTTCTACAAATTTGTCTTGGCTAGTTCCAGATCGAGGTTGGGCTGAATCTGCTTCTTCTGCAGGTCAGTTGGGCCGAAGAAAATACCTTCAAGCATGACAAACAGCTTCTTGGTAAGACCTCCCAGATAATTCTCCAGATCGTCCCTTTTGCGAGCAATGCCTTCCATCTTCTCATTCAGATTGTTCTTGTCCTTCTTCAAGCAAGTCACTTCCTTATTGGCCTCATCAAGGGCAGTTTTCAGCTTGGCATTTTCTTCTTCCAGTTTGCCGACTGAAGCTAGCTTCTGTTCAGCGAGCGCAGTTCTCTCATCAGCTATTCTCTGTGTGGTTGCAAGATCTTGATCCTTTTTCACAAGAGCTTGGTTTAGTTTCTCTGAAAGAAATAACACTCGGTTTAGAAAAAACAAATCACATCTGGTTGAGAGACAAATCAGTCGACAAGTTTTCCCTTACCAGCGGCTTCATCCTTGGCCTTCTACAAATTTGTCTTGGCCAGTACTAGATCGAGGTTGAGCTGAATGTGCTTCTTCTCCAGGTCAGCAAAACGAGCTCCAAGTTCACAAGATTTCTGTAATCAAAAGACAGTCAATCGACAGATGGAAAGATTGGTTACTTCAGAACAATGGTCTGATAATTCAACAAGTTCTAAGACTACTGCCGAATCAAACATCCAACAGTAGTCTAGGGGACTACACCCAGTGGGTGCACTTAGCATGCCCCCACTGGTTCAGGTTCCACTCGACATGGTCCGTCCAGGCCGAGTGGAAAATTTAGCTTCTCAAACCATAGTCGACTGCCTGCAGTCAACTATGGTCTCGGGGACTACACCCAGTGGGTGCACTCAGCGTGCCCCCACTAGTTCAAAGATCCAATCGACACAACCTAGTTGACTCAAGATACAAGTATGCTCAGTGGCAAATCAAAACACCCAGTGGGTGTACGAATGCGAAACGCAGACATATGAAAAGATTCTTCAAAGAAAGTTTTGAAGTAGCATATCCTAACAGAACAAGCGATGAGCTAAAGAGTCAGTCGGCGATCAACCAACCTGGACGTTGCTCTGAAGGGTTGAGCTGGCGTCGTAAGCCGCTTGGTTGGCTTCTCGGACCACCTTCATCTGCTCCATCATGATGCCCGCCTGGCGTATAGCTTTTTTGGCAGCACCCACTTGGTCCTCTAGGATGAGATGTGCAGTAAAGAGCGAAGATGGATCGGCTGGAGTCTGGGCAGTCGACGCTGAAGGCTGAGCACTCGTTAGTAGTACGGCGAAAGTTACAGATGTCCGATTGGCATTGCCACCTTCCTGGATTGCCGTTTCGGTCGCCGATGCAGACTGAGGTGTCTTTCCAGCTGATGCCTTCCTATTTCTTCTCCCCTGGGACCTCAGTGGCACATCCTCGTCATCATCTGGAAGATCAATGACATGGGGAGGAGCTGCAAAAAGAATCAATTGCTAGAAATTCAATCGACCAATAAAACGACCGAGTAAATGAGGAAAGGATTACGAGGATCGTACCCGGATTGGAGGTGACTACATCTTCCATTTCTTCATCTTCATTCTTGTAAGCAGAAGTCTCGGAGGTAGCAGCACTGCAAATTTCAAGATTCAATCGGTCAGGTCTATAACAATGAGTCGACCAAGACCCATGTCGTAGTAAACAAAGAATTCAAGTCCAACTATTACCTGGAAATAGTGGGAATGGTCACTTTGATCTTGGGCAAGGCTTACTGCGGTTTTGACGGTGCAACTTTCAGTTGCTTCGGTGCCTTCTCAGTTGGACCTAGAGAAGACGTCCGAGGGCGCTTTGATGACTGCTCGGTTTGCGCGGTCGCTTTGCCGCGGATGCTTGCCGGATCATGAGTGTGCTTGGATTGCCTTTCCCAATAGGGAGGTGAGTCGACCTCTTCTTCATCACTCGGGTCGTCGCTCTCCTCGTCCTCCTCTCCGTCAGAATGCCACTCACGGCTCTCGCCTCCCCCTCTGGATCCAGCTCCTGCTCCCCGTTGGGCATCGAGTATAATTCAGTAAAGACCTGAAAGACCTCAAGTGAAACAAAAATCAGTCGGTTGACAACAAGCAGTTACATGATAAATCAAGAAAACACTCGATAATTCAGAGTTGGACCTTGTCTGTTTCGTACGAGTTGTCGAGTGGAGGGACTCTCCTGGACCCCTGGAGTTATCTTTGTTGCAAGTGATACCCCTCAACCAATTCTCCACCGTATCCTCGTCGACCTCTTCTGGGTGGATCCAAGTGGAATCATCAATGCCCGAATACATCCACATCGGATGGTCACGAGCTTGAAGCGGCTGAATGCGGCATCTAAGGAAGACCTTCAACAGATCCATGCCGGTCACGTCATCGCTGACGAGCTGGACCACTCGCTCTACCAGCACCTTCACCTCCGCTTTCTACTCCAGGGCCACTTTCAAGGCGGAGGGCTTCTCTACTCGAGCCATGGAAAAGGGGGGAAGTCCAATCAACTGACCTGGAGTCGGCTGGTCTTTGTAGTAGAACCAGGTCGACTGCCACCCTTGGACTGACTCAGGAAGGATCATGGCTGGGAAAGAGCTTTTACACCTCATCTGAATCCCAAGACCCCCACACATCTGGATCGCTTGCATCCTTTCATGACTCGGATTGGCCTTCTTGACCGACTGAGAGCGGCACATGAAAATTTGCTTGAAGAGGCCCAGTGTGGTCGACAACCCAAGAAATTATCACACATAGACACGAAGGCGGCAAGGTAGACGATGGTGTTGGGGGGAAAATGGTGGAGTTGTGCTCCAAAGAAGTTCAAGAAAGCTCGGAAGAAAGGATGAGGAGGCAGAGAAAATCTGCGGTCGACGTGGGTGGCGAGGAGAGCGCACTCACCCTCCTGCGGCTGCGGCTCGGTCTCGCCCTCCAGGAGCCGCGCGGATCCGTGGGGGATCAGCCCCCCTCGGCCAGATCGTCGAGGTCATCCTGACGGATAATCGACCGAATCCAGTCGCCCTGGATCCAACCGCGCGGCAGGCCGGACCTCGACGAGGATCCGCCCTGGCTGGACTTCTTCCCCTTCGCCTTCGCCATTGCCTTCTTCACGCGCTCCAAGGCCACCGTCTTCTCCTTCCCCATCGCTTCGAGTGAGGCTCGAACAGAGCGGCGGCGCTGAGAGTAGAGGTGGCTGTGCCGGAGAAAATTGAGGAGGAAGAAGAAGAAGAATGGGAACACACAGTGTGAAAACCCCAGGCAGCGCCTTATATGAGGTCTTTTCCGAGTGGCTGACGCGTGGGTCCAGGCGATCCTATCAAATCCCGCAACAACCGCGCACGCGGTACGTGGCGAAAAAGGCGACGCAAGAATCGAGGCGGCCCTGCCTAATTCGTCCCGATTACTGCAGCCCCCTCCGCCTCGCGCGCTTCCCAAAATTCGAATCCCGGGAGATCTGCAAACAGCAGACCAACCTGTCAGACTTAAGATTATTTCTTTACGAGCACTCGAAGCTTAACAATGAAAGTTCAGTCGACAAAACCAAGAATAGATCAAGGCGACTGAAAAAGAAGTTGGAGTCATCGTGTTGATTCATTGTACCAGGCAAGACATTTCCGAAGCACAGGTATTCACTCGGAAGTATTCTCAACTCCTTCTCCACTCGAACCCTGAACCATTCGGGGGATAATGATGAAGCTATGTACCTAGGGTAGGGTCATAGGCCTGACCTAGAGACCCTCCCCTAGGACATCACCCTAAAGTCAGAAGTATTCAAAGGATAACAACATCCACTCGACCAGAAGCATTCCACTCGGAAGGTTCTATGTCACTCGACCGTAACATAAACCACTCGACAAACAGAAGATCTAAAGTCACTCTGCACAGCAACGGTCGGGCATTACCCATAGACTTAATGATCATTTATATCACTTTATTACGGACGTTACCTGTAACGCTCCCTCTTTATGTACATTGAACTCCTTGTAACATGGGTTGGCTGTGGTCCTGGCACACTCTATATAAGCCACCCCCTCCACTGGCACAAGGGTTCACACCCCTTGTAACACACACACACGCATAATTCAGTCGACCGCCTCCGGGCTCCGAGGCGTAGGGCTATTACTTCCTCCATGAAGGGCCTGAACTCGTTAAACTCATGTGTACAACTTCGCCATAGCTAGGATCTTGCCTTCCTAATACCTACCCCATATTCTACTGTCAGTCTTAGATCCACGACAGATGACGCGGAGCCTGGGAGGACGTGCCAGTAGATGCCCATGCGGAGAGGAGTATGAGCGTTCACTGGTTCGGCTGCGGTGTGAGGCTGCCGTCACAGCAAAATAACAGGGGGTGTGGGTGAGTAAAGGGATGGACTGGCGAGCGGTGGGAGTAGTAGGGGGCGGTGAGGCCTCTACGGCATCACAACCGGTCACAGGAGGCAGGAGCACGCGGCATGACCGACGCTGGTTTGGGCGGCTGGAGCAAGAAGACCAAAGGTTGAAGAAGCACTACTGTCGTTGGATGAACATCGTATGGTAACTGGAGCTAGAATCGTTCATATTGACTAAGTTGACAAAGCCCTCCGTCCCCATCAACTTGGTAGGCCCACAAGTCAGCCTCCCACGATGCCGGGTTCCAGCTGGCAGGGGGAGTACTCATTTTTTTATGCGTAATAAGGAGGCACTTCCTTGCGTGCGAAGATAGCTGGTGGGTCCGACCTGTCAGTGGGGGGCACGTTTTTTTCGTGAAATATAGAGACCCTTCCAGTGGGTCCTAGATGTCAGGTGGAGGAATCAAAGACTTGAGAAGGCGTACAAAACAAGCTAGTGTACCAGTAAAGAGACGTTGCTGAGCTTTAGAAAAAAGAGAGACGTGCTCCTGTAGATGGTTCAAGTCCAAACCTAGACTATGACTATATATGGTGCTATGCTACTCTGCAAGTAATGAAACTGACATATCCAACGTTCGCTTCTCCTCTTCTCTACTTACTCTGCCTAGCATCAGAAGCTCTGGCCGCAGCAACCTTATCCGCTGGCTACTCGTCCACCTGCACTTCAGCAGGCAACAACCAAATATGCGCCAAGTCACCACCCTTACCATCGCCTGTGGGTCTCATCACACCCCTGCCGACACGCGCACCGCAGCTGGTTGCTCATCACAACTCGCTACCGTTGGTGTGGTGCCACTGCTGCAAATCATGCAGAGTAATCCATCGCGTCTCAACCACAATCCTCAACCCTGGCCGAGTCTTCTACAAATGCCCGAATCATGGGGTAATAATATGTTTAAGTGTTGTTTTGCTGCTTTCAGTTGCTGATTTTTTTAATAGTTTGGTTGATGATCTTCCAATTTGATTCATGCAGAAAAGGGAAGATTCGTGTGATTTGTATTTCTGGGAAGTTGCTGATGTGAGGGAGTGCAACTATGATGATTATTTGGTTAGACGAGGAATCCCAATACCAGCAGGTTGGGGTGTTGGACAAGTAACTAAAGGAACGGCAGAAGAGGAAGATGCAGAGCAGAAGGTTAAAGATGCAGTTCCTCCGATCATGGCCAAGCAACAGCTGCTGAACAGCCTTGACAGCAATGAGGAGATAAAAGAGCTTGTGAAGATAATGGGGAAAATCGATGTGCTCTATAGGATGATTGTCTCTTTATTTGCAGTGTATGTAGCACTCGTGATGTATTCAGTGGCTATGACATGAGCACTTTGCTGAAACTAGTAATGAATGAAACCTGTGTAGCAGGTTGGGCATAGTGTTGTGAACATCTAATGATTTCTATTAACGGAAATTAGGGGGTATCCCCTTTTGCTCATAAATAAATAAATAGCAAAGGCCCTTTTGGTAATAAATAAATAAATTAGCAGAGGACCTGTCGGGTCAGCTTTGTTCTCATTCAAAGACGTCGAGCAAATTGCAGTCCAACAACAAACTATGTCATCAAATTCAAGTTTCACAGCCAAATATGAGTACAACTAAACAATAATGTCATCATGTTTTAGTCGTCATACTATCACCAAACACAAATCAGCATACATAACAAGTGATGTTCTCATAGGAAAATAGTAAACAACATGTTCATCAGGTTTCTGTTGTCATAGCAAACACAATTTCACATAGTAGATAAAAAATGTCTTCTGACAGGCAAATACGACAAAAGCAATGTAATCATCATCCGCAGTAGCAACGTCAACATCTTCGCCATGTGTATCAGTCTGAATCATAATTCCCCATGGTGTCATCTTCTTCATCATCCTCAACGTCCTCGAACATTGGCTTCTTCTTGATCAACTCTTGTATGTCCATAGCACGACAGGCAATCTTTTCACCGGCGTCATTGAAGTGATGGTTCTCAAAGATATTAGGAACATTTGTGTTATCTTGTACATCAGGAGCAGTGTAAGCATCATCTTGTGGTGCAACTTCATTAAACGAATTCCTCTGATCAAACCTCTATTGGAAAAGGCAGTGCCTAGGAGGTGCCTAGGCACACCTAGGCACTAGGCAATGGCCAAAAGCCTTGCCTAGGGCATAAATGGAGGTCTACGCAGGGCAAGCAAGGAATTACCTACACAAGAAAGAAATCATGCCACATACTGCACTGATATGCCAAACGGGTTATATTTCAATGGTAGTAGTGTTGGGTAACATAGCAATAATTCAAAATTTTCTACGTGTCACCAAGATCCATCTATGGAGACATCTAGCAAAGAGGGAGGAGTGGATCTACATACCCTTGTAGATCGCGCGCGGAAGCGTTCAAGAGAACAGGGTTGATGGAGTCATACTTGTCGTGATCAAAATCACCGATGATCCTAGCGCCGAACGGACGGCACCTCCGCGTTCAACACACGTACGGAGCAGTGATGTATCCTCCTTCTTGATCTAGCAAGGGGGGAGGAGAGGTTGATGGAGATCCAGCAGCACAACGGCGTGGTGGTGGAAGTAGCGGGATTCCAACAGGGCTTCGCCAAGCGCTGCGTGAGGAGGGAGATGTGTCATGGGAGGGAGAGGGAGGCGCCAGGGCTTAGGTGTGGCTACCCTCCCTTCCCCCCACTATATATAGGCCCAAGAGAGAGGGGGGGCGCAGCCTTGGCCCTTCCTCCAAGGAAGGGTGCGGCCAGGGAGGAGTCCATCCTCCCCAAGGCACCTAGGAGGTGCCTTCCCCCTTTAGGACTCTTCCTTTCCCTTATCTCTTGGCGCATGGGCCTCTTGGGGCTGGTGCCCTTGGCCCATATAGGCCAAGGCACACACCCCTACAGACCATGTGGCCCCCGGGGCAGGTGGACCCCCTTGGTGGACCCCCGGACCCCTTTCGGCACTCCCGGTATAAGACCGATAATACGCGAAACTTTTTCGGCGACCAAAACAAGACTTCCCATATATAAATCTTTACCTCCAGACCATTCCAGAACTCCATGTGACGTCCGGTATCTCATCCGGGACTCCCAACAACTTTCGGGTTACCGCATACTAATATCTCTATAACCCTAGCGTCACCGAACCTTAAGTGTGTAGACCCTACGGGTTCGGGAGACACGTAGACATGACCGAGACGACTCTCCGGCCAATAACTAACAGCGGGATATGGATACCCATGTTGGCTCCCACATGTTCCACGATGATCTCATCGGATGAACCACGATGTCAAGGACTTATCAATCCCGTATACAATTCCCTTTGTCTATCGGTACGATACTTGCCCGAGATTCGATCGTCGGTATCCCGATACCTCAATCTCGTTACCGGCAAGTCTCTTTACTCGTTCTGTAACACATCATCCCGTGATCAACTCCTTGATCACATTGTGCACATTATGATGATGTCCTACCGAGTGGGCCCAGAGATACCTCTCCATTTATACAGAATGACAAATCCCAGTCTCAATTCGTGCCAATCCAACAGACACTTTCGGAGATACCTGTAGTGTACCTTTATAGCCACCCAGTTACGTTGTGACGTTTGGCACACCCAAAGTATTCCTACGGTATCCGGGAGTTGCACAATCTCATGGTCTAAGGAAATGATACTTGACATTAGAAAAGCTTTAGCATACGAACTACATGATCTTGTGCTAGGCTTAGGATTGGGTCTTGTCCATCACATCATTCTCCTAATGATGTGATCCCATTATCAATGACATCCAATGTCCATGGTCAGGAAACCATAACCATCTATTGATCAACGAGCTAGTCAACTAGAGGCTTACTAGGGACATGGTGTTGTCTATGTATCCACACATGTATCTGAGTTTCTTATCAATACAATTCTAGCATGGATAATAAACGATTATCATGAACAAGGAAATATAATAATAACTAATTTATTATTGCCTCTAGGGCATATTTCCAACAGTCTCCCACTTGCACTAGAGTCAATAATCTAGTTCACATCGATATGTGATTAACACTCAAGGTCACATCCCCATGTGACTAACACCCAAAGAGTTTACTAGAGTCAATAATCTAGTTCACATTACCATGTGATTAACACTCGATGAGTTCTGGGTTTGATCATGTTATGCTTGTGAGAGATGTTATAGTCAACGGGTCTGAATCTTTCAGATCCGTATGTACTTCACAAATCTCTATGTCATCTTGTAGATGCAGATACTACGCTATATTTGGAGCCTTTTCAAATAACTGTTCTACTTGGAGCTATTCTAAATTGTTGCTCCATTATACGTATCCGGTATCTCTACTCAGAGCTATCCGGATAGGTGTTAAGCTTGCATCGATGTAACTCTTTATGTTGAACTCTTTATCACCTCCATAACCAAGACACATATCCTTATTCCTCTAAGGATAATTTAGACCGCTATCTGGTGATCTACTCCTAGATTACCTTTGTACCCTCTTGCCAGATATGTGGCAAGGCACACATCAGGTGCGGTACTTAGCATGGCATACCGTATAGAGCCTATGACAAAAGCATAGGGGACGACATTCATCCTTTCTCTTTCTTCTGCCGTGGTCGAGCTTTAAGTCTTAACTTCATACCTTACAACTCAGGCAAGTACTCCTTCTTTAACTGATCCATCTTGAACCCCTTCAAGATCATGTCAAGGTATGTGCTCATTTGAAAGTACCATTAAGCGTTTTGATCTATCCTTATAGATCTTGATGCTCAATGTTCAAGTAGCTTAATCCAGGCTTTCCATTGAAAAACACTTTCCAAATAACCCTATATGCTTTCCAGAAATTCTACATCATTTCTGATCCATAATATGTCAACAACATATACTCATCAGAAATTCTATAGTGCTCCCACTCACTTCTTTGGAAATACAAGTTTCTCATAAACTTTGTATAAACCCAAAATCTTTGATCATCTCATCAAAGCGTACATTCCAACTCCGAGATGCTTACTCCAGTTCTTAGAAGGATTGCTGGAGCTTTGCATACTTGTTAGCATCTTTCAGGATTGACAAAACCTTCCGGTTGTATCACATACAACCTTTCCTCAAAAAATTGTCGAGGAAACAATGTTTTGACATCCTATCTGCTAGATTTCATAAATAATGCAGTAATCGCTAATATAATTCCAACAGACTCTTAGCATCGCTACGAGTGAGAATGTCTCATCATAGTCAACTCCTTGAACTTGTCGAAAAAAATCTTAATGACAAGTCGAGCTTTCTTAATGGTGATACTTACCATCATTGTCCGTCCTCCTTTTAAAATCCATCTGTACTCAATAGCCTTACGACCATCGAGCCGTTCTGCCAAAGTCTACACTTTGTTTTCATACATGGATCCTCTCTCGGATTTTATGTCCTCGAGCCATTTATCAGAATCCGGGACCACCATCGTTTCTCCATGGCTCGTAGGTTCATTGTTGTCTAGCAACATGACTTCCAAGACAGGATCACGTACCACTCTGAAGTAGTACGCATCCTTGTCATCCCACGAGGTTTGGTAGTGACTTGATCTAAAGTTTCATGATCACTATCATAAGCTTCCACTTCAATTGGTGTAGGTGCCATAGGAACAACTTCCTGTGCCCTGCCACACACTAGTTGAAGAGACGGTTCAATAACCTCATCAAGTCTCCACCATCCTCCCACTCAATTCTTTCGAGAGAAACTTTTCCTCGAGAAAGGACCCGATTCTAGAAACAATCCCTTATTGCTTTCGGATCTGAGACAAGATGTATACCCAACTGTTTTGGGTGTCCTATGAAGATGCATTTATCCGCTTTGGGTTCGAGCTTATCAGCCTGAAACTTTTCACATAAGCGTCGCAGCCCCAAACTTTTAAGAAATGACAGCTTAGGTTTCTCTAAACCATAGTTCATACGATGTCATCTCATCGGAATTACGTGGTGCCTTATTTAAAGTGAATGTGGTTGCCTCTAATGCCTAACCCATAAACTATCGTGGCAATTCGATAAGAGACATCATGGTATGCATCATATCCAATAGGGTGCAGTTATGATGTTCGGACACACCATCACACAATGGTGTTCCAGGCTGTATTAGTTGTGAAACAATTTCCACAATGTCTTAATTCTGTGCCAAACTCGTAATTCAGATATTCATCTCTATGATCATATCATAGATATTTTATCCTCTTGTCACGACGATATTTCAACTTCACCCTGAAATTATTTGAACCTTTCAATAATTCAGACTCGTGATTCATCAAGTAAATATACTCAACATCTACTCAAATCATCTATGAAGTAAGAACATAACGATATCCACTACACGCCCCAGCACTCATTGCACTGCACACATCAAAATGTATTACTTCCAACAAGTTGCTTTCTAGTTCCATTTTACTGAAAATGAGGCTTTCAGTCATCTTGCCCATGTGGTATGATTTGCATGTCTCAAGTGATTTAAAATCAAGTGAGTCCAAACGGTCCATTTGCATGGAGTTTCTTCATGCATATACACCAATAGACATGGTTCGCATGTCTCAAACTTTTCAAAAAACGAGTGAGTCCAAAGATCCATCAACATGGAGCTTCTTCATGCGTTTTATACCAATATGACTCAAATTGCAGTGCCACATTTGTGTGGTACTATCATTACTATCTTATACCTTTGGCATGAAAATGTGTATCACTACGATCGAGATTCAATAAACCATTCATTTTAGGTGCAAGACCATTGAAGGTATTATTCAAATAAATAGAGTAACCATTATTCTCCTTAAATGAATAACCGTATTGCGATAGACATAATCCAATCACGTCTATGCTCAACGCAAACACCAATCTCGATGGTAGAGGGAGCGTATGATATTTGATCAACCTTGGAAATACTTCCAACACATATCGTCATCTCACCTTTAGCTAGTCTCCGTTTATTCCGTAGCTTTTATTTCGAGTTACTAACACTTAGCAACCGAACCGGTATCTAATACCCTGGTGCTACTAGGAGTACTAGTAAAGTACACATTAACATAATGAATATCCAATATACTTCTATCGACAGCCTTCTCATCTACCAAGTATCTAGGGCAATTCTGCTCCAGTGGCTGTTCCCCTTATTACAGAAGCACTTAGTCTCGGGTTTGGGCTCAACCTTGGGTTTCTTCACTAGAGCAGCAGCTGATTTGCCGTTTCATGAAGTTTCCCTTCTTGCCCTTGCCCTTCTTGAAACTAGTGGTTTCACCAACCATCAACAATTGATGCTCCTTCTTGATTTCTACTTTTGTGGTGTCAAACATCGCGAATATCTCAAGGATCATCATATATGTCCCCGATACATTATAGTTCATCACGAAGCTCTAGCAGCTTGGTGGTAATGACTTCGGAGAAACATCACTATCTCATTTGGAAGATCAACTCCCGCTTGATTCAAATGATTGTTGTACTCAGACAATCTGAGCACAAGCTCAACAATTGAGCTTTTCTCCTTAGTTTGCAGGCTAAGAAAATCGTCGGAGGTCTTATACCTCTTGACGTGGGCACGAGCCTGAAATCCCAATTTCAGCCCTCGAAACATCTCATATGTTTCGCGACGTTTTAAACGTCTTCGGTGCCTCAGCTCTAAACCGTTTAACTGAACTATCACGTAGTTATCAAAATGTGTATGTCAGATGTTCGCAACATCCATAGACGACGTTCGAGGTTCAGCACACTGAGCGGTGCATTAAGGACATAAGCCTTTTACTGTCTGCACAATTGCTACGATCAACTTTCAACAAATTTTTCTCTAGGAACATATCTAAACAGTAGAACTGAAGTGCAAGCTACGACATAATTTGCGAAGACCTTTTGACTATGTTCAGGATAATTAAGTTCATCTTATGAACTCCCACTCAGATAGAAATCCCTCTAGTCATCTAAGTGATTACATGATCCGAGTCAACTAGGCCTTGTCCGATCATCATGTGAGACGGACTAGTCAACATCGGTGAACATCTTCATGTTGATCGTATCTTCTATATGACTCATGCTCGACCTTTCAGTCTCTTGTGTTCCGAGGCCATGTCTGTACATGCTAGGCTCGTCAAGTCAACCTAAGTGTTTTGCGTGTGTAAATCTGGCTTACACCCATTGTATGTGAACGTAAGAATCTATCACACCCGATCATCACGTGGTGCTTCGAAACGACGAACTTTCACAACGGTGCACAGTTAGGGGGAACACTTTCTTGAAATTTTAATGAGGGATCATCTTATTTACTACCGTCGTTCTAAGCAAATAAGATGTATAAACATGATAAACATCACATGCAATCAAATAGTGACATGATATGGCCAATATCATATTGCTCCTTTTGATCTCCATCTTCGGGGCTCCATGATCATCATCGTCACCGGCATGACACCATGATCTCCATCATCGTGTCTTCATGAAGTTGTCTCGCCAACTATTACTTCTACTTCTACAGCTAATGGTTAGCAATAAAGTAAAGTAATTACATGACGTTTATGTTGACACGCATGTCATATATAAATTAAGACAACTCCTATGGCTCCTGCCGGTTGTCATACTCATCGACATGCAAGTCGTGATTCCTATTACAAGAACATGATCAATCTCATACATCACATATCATGCATCACATTCTTCTTGGCCATATCACATCACATAGCATACCCCTGCAAAAACAAGTTAGACGTCATCTAATTGTTGTTTGCATGTTTTACGTGGCTGCTATGGGTTTCTATCAAGAACGTTTCTTACCTACGCAAAAACCACAACGTGATATGCCAATTGCTATTTACCCTTCATAAGGACCCTTTTCATCGAATCCGATCCGACTAAAGTGGGAGAGACAGACACCCGCTAGCCACCTTATGCAACTGGTGCATGTCAGTCGGTGGAACCAGTCTCACCTAAGAGTATGTGTAAGGTCGGTCCGGGCCGCTTCATCCCACAATGTCGCCGAATCAAGATTGGACTAGTAACGGTAAGCATATTGAACAAAATCAATGCCCACAACTACTTTGTGTTCTACTCGTGCATAGAAACTACGCATAGACCTAGCTCATGATGCCACTGTTGGGTAACATAGCAATAATTCAAAATTTTCTACGTGTCACCAAGATCCATCTATGGAGACATCTAGCAACGAGGGAGGAGTGGATCTACATACCCTTGTAGATCGCGCGCGGAAGCGTTCAAGAGAACGGGGTTGATGGAGTCGTACTCGTCGTGATCCAAATCACCGATGATCCTAGCGCCGAACGGACGGCACCTCCGCGTTCAACACACGTACGGAGAAGTGACATCTCCTCCTTCTTGATCCAGCAAGGGGGGAGGAGAGGTTGATGGATATCCAGCAGCACGACGGCGTGGTGGTGGAAGTAGCGGGATTCCAACAGGGCTTTGCCAAGCACTGCGGGAGGAGGGAGATGTGTCATGGGAGGGAGAGGGAGGCGCCAGGGCTTATGTGTGGCTGCCCTCCCTTCCCCCCACTATATATAGGGCCAAGAGAGAGGGGGGGGGGGCGCAGCCTTGGCCCTTCCTCCAAGGAAGGGTGCGGCCAGGGAGGAGTCCATCCTCCCCAAGGCACCTAGGAGGTGCCTTCCCCCTTTAGGACTCTTCCTTTCCCTTATCTCTTGGTGCATGGGCCTCTTGGGGCTGGTTCCCTTGGCCCATATAGGCCAAGGCACACACCCCTACAGCCCATGTGGCCCCCGGGGCAGGTGGACCACCTTGGTGGACCCCCGGACCCCTTTCGGCACTCCCGGTACAATACCGATAATGCGCGAAACTTTTCCGGCGACCAAAACAAGACTTCCCATATATAAATCTTTAACTCCGGACCATTCCGGAACTCCTCGTGACTTCCGGGATCTCTTCCGGGACTCCGAACAACTTTCGGGTTACCGCATACTAATATCTCTATAACCCTAGCGTCACCGAACCTTAAGTGTGTAGACCCTACGGGTTCGGGAGACACGTAGACATGACCGAGACGACTCTCCGGCCAATAACCAACAGCGGGATCTGGATACCCATGTTGGCTCCCACATGTTCCACGATGATCTCATCGGATGAACCACGATGTCAAGGACTTAATCAATCCCGTATACAATTCCCTTTGTCTATCGGTACGATACTTGCCCGAGATTCGATCGTGGTATCCCGATACCTTGTTCAATCTCGTTACCGGCAAGTCTCTTTACTCATTCTGTAACACATCATCCCGTGATCAACTCCTTGATCACATTGTGCACATTATGATGATGTCCTACCGAGTGGGCCCAGAGATACCTCTCCGTTTACACAGAGTGACAAATCCCAGTCTTGATTCGTGCCAACCCAACAGACACTTTCGGAGATACCTGTAGTGTACCTTTATAGCCACCCAGTTACGTTGTGACGTTTGGCACACCCAAAGTATTCCTACGGTATCCGGGAGTTGCACAATCTCATGGTCTAAGGAAATGATACTTGACATTAGAAAAGCTTTAGCATACGAACTGCATGATCTTGTGCTAGGCTTAGGATTGGGTCTTGTCCATCACATCATTCTCCTAATGATGTGATCCCGTTATCAATGACATCCAATGTCCATGGTCAGGAAACCGTAAGCATCTATTGATCAACGAGCTAGTCAACTAGAAGCTTACTAGGGACATGGTGTTCTCTATGTATCCACACATGTATCTGAGTTTCCTATCAATACAATTCTAGCATGGATAATAAATGATTATCATGAACAAGGAAATATAATAATAACTAATTTATTATTGCCTCTAGGGCATATTTCCAACAAGTATATGGTAATTAACTTATTTATCTGCCCTAAACTAATATCAAAACCCATATAATAATCACAAATACACTACGAGTAAAAAAATATTACCGCCTAGGCCACACCTTTGCACTACTCTTCAGTCATCGCTACGTGCAAATGTGTCTTCCAAGAAAAATAACTGTGTTGCTTGATTTGCCAAAATAAAAGGCTCATTGGTCTGGTACGCCGCCTTGACATTGATGGATTTGAAATAATCATCAGCTCTGGGTTTTGCGATCCTGGAAAACAGGTTATACCAACCACAGCACAACAGAACCACACACCGATGATCCTCGAAACTGGAGATATACTGCAACTGAACAATGTCTGTTATGTTAGCATACATTTCAGTTGTATCTTTGTCATACATATCCGTGCTCATGATAGAACTGTTTTGTGTCTTCCTGCCTTCATCTCGTGCAAGGGTGTTGTAGCGCACATCTCCAACAACGCAAGATTCATAATGTCTTGCCCGAGTATCAGGATCCATTGCTAGTGAGTAAAGGGCATCATCAACTGCATGCCCATCCTCCCGCATCTTCTTAACCTATGGTTAGAAAATAGTCAAGCCGATCATCTTATGTACTCAATATATTAAAAAAACTGACAGTGCAATTCAAAAGATTACATGGCTCTTCAACCATTTCGCAAATCCTGCCATAACCAGTTTGTCAATGTTTCTTGGATTTTACGGTAGTAACTCCTTTTTGTAGATGTTGCACAACATAGTGATCGTGTCAAACATCTAAATATATAAGAATGTGCTACAAGTTTAGTAGATTACGATGTATAAGCTGTAGTACTTACACTTACTTGATATAAGGTAGTATCTCAGGACAGCTATTCAACACATACCAAACCATTTTGTCCAAATCTTTAGGTTTGTCCTCTTGTCGACTCTTCCCTGTAACTCAAACAGAATAATCGAAAACATTGAGCCCGGGATTGTCTTCATCCATGTCTTTGCTAAGATGATCAGCTGTTTCAATGTATTTTGAGTAGAATGTCAACGCTTCTGTAGCAATGTAGGCCTCTGCAATGGAACCCTTGGGTCTAGCTTTGTTCCTAGCATAGCCCTTGAAAGTGCCTAGCCGCCTTTCAATAGGGTACATCCAGCCATACTGTACTGGACCTCTAAGTAGTGCCTCATCAGGTAGATGAACAGCCAAATGCACCATCACATCAAAGAAGGCTGGAGGATATATCTTCTCAAGGTCGCATAGGATAGTTGGTATCTTGTCTCTAAGACGCTCCAAAGCATCTATCCTGATATTTCTACTGCAGAGTTCCCTGAAGAATTGTCCCAACTCTGCAACTGCTCTATATAAGTCAGGGCGGCCCAATCCTTTAAGGATAACAGGTAAAACCCTTTGAAGTAGGACGTGGCAGTCATGAGTTTTCAACCCTTGTACCTTGTCTCCATCTGAACTGACTCTCCTTTCAGGGTTGGAAGCAAATCCATGTGGGAATCTCACGCATGATAGGACCTTGCAGAATTCTTTTCTTTTTACCATGTCCAAGACGTACACAGCTGGTGCCATATCCCGTGGTTTACCTTCATCTTGCACCTGCAAATCCTTTCCGATACCCAGGTGTGTCAAGTCAATCCTAAATTTTAAGGTATCTTTCTTCTTGCCTTCAATATTAAGAAGTGTGCCGATAATGTTGCCACATATATTTTTCTCGATGTGCATCACATCAAGATTATGCCGCAGATCCAAATCTTTCCAATACTCCAAGTCCCACAAAGTGGACCTGCGGGTAAAAAATAATCTCTCTTCTGCCCTGCCACGCTTCCTTTTCCCGCTACCATTATTAGGATGGTTTCCTGGTGTAATATGTCTGGCCTTCTCTAATTCCACTTGCAACTCATCGGCGGTGAGCCTCTTTGGCGCATCAAGGTTTTCATGCTTTGCATTGAACACATGTCTTCAGTATTTTCTAGGATGCGGCTTGTCCTTGGCTAGGAAACGACGGTGTCCAATGTAACAGATCTTGCTAAGTATTGCGTATGACGGCGGATTCCTGTCACAGCGAACACATGCATTGTAACCATGTGTCGTTTGCCATAACATAGTTCCCAAAGCCGGATAATCATGGATGCACCAAGTTATAACAGCACGCAGAAAGAAATCAGCTGGTGGGCTGCTATATAGGTCTCGAGTGAGAACACCCCTCCATAGCTGTTGAAGTTCCTCCACAAGAGGCTCCATGAACAAATCAAAATCCTTTCCAGGACTTTTTGGACCTGGGATGAGCAAGGCCATCATGTAGTTTAATTCTTTGGTGCAGACATTTGGAGGCATGTTTTAAGGGATAACAAGCACTGGCCACATGCTATACGTCGCGCTTTGGTGGCCAAATGGGTTAAATCCATCTGAGGCTAAGCCAAGTCCAATGTTTTTCGGGACAGCACCAAACGTTTCGTGCTTCTGATTGAAGCTTTTCCACTCACTACCATGTGATGGATGGCTCATTACATTCTGATCTCTGAAATCCTGGTTCCTAGAATGCCACAGTACATCCTCTCTTGTTTCAGCATCATGAAACAACCTCTACAATCGTGGTGTCATTGGAAGATGTCTCGGAACATTATGAGGAATCCTCTTCACAGCATATCCATCTTTCCATCTTGATGATTTGCATTTCGGGCATTCACTTAAGTTGTCATAATCCTTCCGGGACAGAACACAATTATTCTTACAAACATGGATCATATCATATCCAATTCCAACTGCACGAAGGAAATTCTTCATTTTACTGTAGGTGTGTGGCAGCTCAGACGCATCTGGGAAAGCTTTGCGGAAAGCAGCCGACATCGCATCGAATGACTTGTTGGTCATCCGCTCGGATGTCTTCACCTGAAGAAAGGTGACCATAGCTGAGAATACTGACAGCTTATTTCCTGGTGTGACAGCCACGTTGCGTTGTTCCAACATGTGGGCCCACCGTTTTTCTTCTGCAGGTGAAAGTTCACGGAGTGCACGAGCATTTCATAGCATTGTTTCAATGTTGGTCAAACTCACTGGCTCTACCACCACCACCTCCTCCTCCTCTTCCACCTAAGCATCAGGCAGATCAAGATGGTGATTTGTTGCTTCCACGTAGTCAATAACATTGACGTTCACAGCTTCACCATGATGAACCCACCTAGTATATGTGACCGACATCCCATACAACTGTAGATGATTTTGCGAAGTTGACTGGGGTCTTGTAACTGAATTCATACAACTGCTACATGGGCAGAGCACATCTGATTTCAGACCACCATACTCAGCTCGGATAAAGTTCATGAAGTTTTCAACCCCCTCGACATATGCAGCGGAGAATCTTCGAGCAGAAGTTATCCAAGTCCTGTCCATCTATTAGACATACAAATTAGTTCTTCTACTAGATATTACAGGAAAAACATATGTGCTTTTTTATGAAGTCCAGAAGAAAATACCTAGGTTGATGTCTAAACCTATGGCAAGATATTTGGATGAGCAGATCTATGTAACGAAATATATGTAAAGCTAATTCAGAAAACAGATTTGAGTGCTAAATTATGGCAGGCTGTTTCAGCAGTCAATGAGGCCGAGCACACAGCCATCGAACTATCGAAGGCCATCGCAGCAACAAAGATCGAGTATAAAAAGGTGTAGAGCTATTTCATCTAACAGATTGGCTACTAGACCATGGAAATCTATGTCACAATAAATATATGGCAGGATATTTTAGCAAGTAATCGACCTTGGCATGCCATCTCACCTTAGTAGATTGAGTGTAGAACAGGGCAAGGAAGCTTCTTAACTAGAGCATATTGACTGTAACTACTTCGGCAAACAGTGAGATTAACAGCGTCTATCAGCTAACATTCAGTGCTACACCGACATGCACGGGGCCTCAGTCTAGAATGTGCGTGCCGTGGGAGAAGTTGACCATCGTGCGTTTCCACACGAACGTCGCCAGCGGTGGCGGCGCTAACCGTCGTGCGCCTCCACAAGAACGTCGCCGGCGGTGGCGGTGCGGCTAGAGGACGGCAGTCTACGAGAGCATACTATGGGAGCGAGAGGATCGGCGCGTATCCCCTCGATGAACCGCGACACCGACGTATCGGCGTGGCGGGGAGGGCGGCTTTGGTAGAGCGAATGGAGTGGAGGGGGACGGGGGGAGGTGGGTTTGGGGAATATTATTGGCTAGCTGACTGAAGGGCGGTTGAATCTAGGATTTGGGGGAATTTTTGGGTGGGGGGAGGATTTTCACGAGGTGGGTGGGGGGAGTTTTGCACATGGTCGGTTTCTCCAAGTGCAGTCCCACGTGTTAGTGAAGAGGCAAGCCGAAGCGCGTTCCATTTGCGTGAGCCGTGTGCAGGACCGAATGTGTGTGGGGTGCAATGCGACCGCGACAGGGGTGGTGTGAGTGTACCACCTTTCTTCCTTTTAAACTAGGTACTTCGCCCCCTAAAAAAACTTGTTGCTTCGCGCGATCCATCAATACTACTACTAGTAATGCGGTAAATCCCGACTAAAATGGCACGGCCGGGTCTTTTCCCTACGCGATATGCTGGGAGGTTGGCTTAGTTGGTTTTTTTAGGACAAGTAATGCTACACCTACGTAGTCCCAGTTACGTAATTAACATAATGTGAAACATGTGATCTGTTTATTGTAGATTGGGGGGACGGAGGGGCCCACCACCATGAAAATCAGGGGAGGAGAGAGAGAGGCAATTTACGTTAAACCTTTCGTAGGTTCCCGTAGATGTAGAAAAATGTGAAATGCGTGAATGTGCATATGCAGATAAGGCCTTCCCCAGTTCATCCTTTTCTCCCACAAGATCTTGATCTTTCATGCAACGCACGGGCATCTTGCTAGTACTCCTACAATATACTATATCATTGTGAAAGTTCATATACACCGACCGAGATTAATGCAAACACAGCAGAATTTCATTACATTTCAAACATTTATAGGACAGAAAAATAAAAAAACCCGACCCTAAACCTATTCTACGGCGGCGACCGACGTCCTCGATCTACGATCTCCATGTACGCGGGCGGGGTTCAAGACCCGTGAAGTGAAGGTGCGGTATTCGGCGAGGAAAAGTAGAACACGGGAGATGGACCGGCCAGTTGGCACACCATGTCCTGCCGCCTCCCATGCCCTAGTCATCCTTGGAGGAGTCCCCGACCTCGGCGGTGTCGGACGTTGGACGGCGGCAAGGAGGACGCGTGGCTGACGGTGCTCCCGTCGTTGGCCGCCAGCGTGGCTACCGCTTGTGCAGAGACTTAAGCGAGGACGGCGACCTCGAGCTGCAACCCCGAAGACAAGCTCTCCTGCAGAGCGTTCGCGCTTGCGGTCATGGCGAATTTGGTGCCAGGTAGGAGGACGATGCGCTATGGTGTGGAGGTTAGCTGGGCGTTGCCGCTTTAAGTAGCGCATTCCGCTGAGGCCAAGCGTCCTGGTACGTCATTAAGTCGCTGGAGTTGGTTCCTCGGGCATCGAGACTCTTAACGACGGCATACGGACGTACATCATGAATACGGGCAGCTGGTGCCAGCTGGGAACGCACCGCGCGACAGCGTGAGGGACGAGGGTTTTTGGTGTGACAGGGTAGTCAGCTGCGGTCGTGGCAACGTTGGAGATGCCCTTTGCTCATATGTGATCGACGCATGTCATCGAAAAAGCAAGACGACCCGGCATCGTCTCAGGTCCTGAGGATGCAGTTGGCCGTGCTACACCACTCCGTGGACTCGTCCCGGCACCCCGTGCATCCTCGACGAGCCGGATGTTAGGGTGTGTTTGGATCGTGGCCAAAGTGCACCTTACCAAAATTTTGGTCATGACCCAAAGATTGGTCTTTGTTTGGATGGTTTCTATTTTCTTTGTTTGGATGGTTGCTATTTTTTTGAGGTTTTGGTCATGACCCAAAAATGGATGGTTGCCATTTTTTTGTCATGCCAATGAACTCTAGCCAACTCTAGTTCATTTTTCTTGCTGATGTCGGACAAATCATGAGCAACCAAAACCTCAACCAAAATTTTGGCTACCCAATGCTTTGATGGGGCAACCTTGGGCACAAACCAAACATACTAGCTGTTGGTCATGCCACAACACTAACGCCACCCTCGGCACACTGAAACCGACCGTGTCTAGCAACGGTGAGTGTGTCGCTCACCGCGGTCGCCGTGTCCAGAGGCGGTGCTGGACCTGCGCCACGTTGTTGGCCCCCACGACCCACATGAACGGTTGCCGGTGGTGAGCTAGGAGGTCGTGGGCCAGCTCCTCCATTGGACTAGTTTGCGCTACGTCGTCCCAACAGGTGTGCCCCACATGTTGGTTTCCCTGTTTTCCTGGCCATATTCGAGCGTTAGTGCTCCGCCTTGCCCATTAGGCCTTTCACTATGTAGGCCAAGCGAGACAACTTATTGTTTATTTGAGCCGGTCAAGTATAATCATGTGGCATATGCTTATTTCTCATTCATCTCCAACCCTCTTCTCCATCGATCATGTCGCCCTCCGGTCGAGTCCATCCTCCCGCATGCCTCATTTGAACATTTTGTCGAGTATCATTCGCATGTGGGCCTAGACCATGCTTGTATTTCCAATGTTTATTTGTAATTTGTCCAACATGCATCCAAACAAATGGTTCATTTGAAGTTTCACTTTTGCTCCACTATGTGTCGCTTCGCGTCTTAGTTTTGGCATCCCATTCGGTTCATGCATGCCCCAACACATGTTGACGAGATCGATTAATGTTCAGAGATCAATTGCGTCTCGTGCAAGGAGATAAAGGTTTGGTCTGTTTCTATGATAGAAATGACCTGCGGTGGGGGGGGGGTCTGTGTGGATCAGAGGGAGTATATTGTACGTTCATAAGCGAAACAAACGTATTGTACCCACCCTAGTCCTCTTTCAATCGATCTCCGGACCCCGAGATGAAATCGAGAGAGAATGAGTGGGGGCATGTGTGATACCTAAGGCGGATTCAAAATTTTGAACAGGTGATCATAGCATCCGCAAATCATATATAAAGGGTATTCAATGTTCGTTTCGTTTTTGAACATACAATATACTCCCTCCTATCCTTTCTAGTTTACATATAAGTTTTATGTGTAGTCAAAGTATCTCTACTTTGATAAAAAAGTATTAACATTCAACAACACCCAATCAATATTGTTAGATTCATACGTACTCCTAGATTTGTACTCGAGATGGTTTCCAATTTGTTTTCGACCACGTGAATGTGATTGTTCTTGCGCATGCTCTTCCTACTAGGATTTCGCCACATATAGCCAGTCGAATAGTAACTTTTTTGAGCTCCTTGTCCAATAGTTCTAGTGGAGTACTGACAACATCTGTACTAGAGTATGCAGTGCTCATAGTTGTACTCCCTCCTTCCATTTATATAGGGCCTATGTGGAGGAGAGAGATGTGAAAAAGTAAGGGGAGTGAGCTCTCATGCAAGAGCCTAGCTATATACGCATTCCTAGTTAAATACGTACAATAAATATGAAGAAAGAGATGGAGAGAAGATGGGAAAAAGTACTAATACAATAGCCAACCTTATATTTTTTTTGCAGGAAATAGCCAACCTTATAGCCCATACTACTGTATGAGGGCATATAATAGATGATGGCTATAGAGGACATGGCAGTTCCTTATAGCCATCGACTGGCTATATTATTAACCATGCTCTAATGTGTTTTTCAAAACCACATTTGACTATTGACAAGATTAATAGTACATGAGATGTATAATGTGAAAATTATATCATTGGAAGCTCCTTTCACATACGTATCCCTGCCTTACCCCCCTTTCGGTCACTTACTGGCGGACCCCACGCTTGCTAGGCCCCGCATGTCAGTTACTCAATGGGTTCGGCCACGTCAGGGGATCCTCATCCGTAGTATACTCCCTCTGTTTTTATTTACTCCGCATAAAATGACGCAGGCAGGGGAGGGGGAGGGACCTCGGTTTGCTGTCAACTGCGGTCCCACAAGCGAGCAAAAACGCAAGACGAAGCATGTTCCAATCGGTGAGCGATGTGGAGGGTCCAGCGTGCCAGGCTGCACCGCGAAGGCGACAAGAGTGATGTACAGTGAAAACCGATTGACCGGTCGTCACTGGAACCACTATTCACACCAGAACCTTCGCTGCTCGCCCTACTCCAGCCACTGCCCTAAAACCACACCTAATCTCCAGCCCCTTTCCCCACCTTTTGATCCCCTAGCCCGCATCAAGCGTCCCCTAGTTCGCCGGAAAGCCATGGTGCGCCGCAAGATCACGTACTACAAGATGCTGACGTCAGAGCGCCGCGCAGAAATCGCGGCGGCGGTCGGCGCTAGAGACCTCCGTTCCCAAGCTCGCTTTGCGGCGGGCCAATCCCCGAGTTCTCTAGAGCCAAGCTATGAGGAGGAGGAAGCTGATCAAATGTTCATGGTAGAGGTCGCGGCGCAGAAGGCCCCCGATGGGTATGAGACGATGGATGTCGACTTCGTGCCGGCGTCCGAGTCCCCCATGGTGCAGGCGGACCAGTGGTTCAACCTAGCGATACTAAAGGAGGACCGGGAGGCAGCGACTCAACTCGACGCGGAGCGCGCGCATGCCGCTGCCATCGAGGCTCTCCTACAGGCGGAACCGGATGACCTGGACTTGAACCGGGCAGCGGAGGCTCGACTCGACGCGGAGCGCGCGGATGCCGCTGCCATCGAGGCCCTCCTGCAGGCGGAACTGGACGTCCTGGACTTGAACCGGATGGTGCTCTCGTCCTTGCAGAGTGCCCGCACGCTCCGCTGAACGAGTAGCTGGAGGCCGAGGACAACCACGGTGCGGAGACACACGTCTGTAGCTATGGCTGGTTCGCGCAGGCAGCCAAAGACGACGAGGCCATCTCGTTTTGTGAGTAGTGATAGTTTTTCTTTATGTTGTTGTTTTTATGGATCTTTTGCTGTGTAAAAACATATATTGTTATGCAAGTCGCCTAACTTGGGTTAGTGTACCATTTCAGGCGGTTGGATGAATATCCTACGTCTCCTAACCCTTCTTCCTCACCTCTTCTTCTTCCCCAACAGACCACCGCACCGGTCGTACGGATATTCCCCAACATGCGGTTGGATAAACATACTCTATGAACGAAAATTATGTGTCAGCGGTAGGATGGCTGAGTTTGGTTTGTTCACATGCGACAGCACGTGTCAGTGAGGGTGTGTTCCCTTGGTTGGGTTTGCGGCGTGCAGGAGCGACTGTGCATGTGAGGGTGTGGTGCGACCGCGGCGTGCAGGAGCCACCGTGTGAGGGTGCGGTGTGACCACGACAGCCGTGCGCAAGTGTACCTCCTTTTCATTTTGAAAACTTTAGGAAAACTTGGCAAAAATGTGTGGCCAAGTATGGCAATGCAAGGCCTAGACCCAAAAAGGATAAGTACATAGTACTACGTACTAGGAGTACTAGTGTTAAAAAAGAAAGGCGGGGTTTTCCTTCGCAGGATTAATTGATACAAATCCTTGTTTCACGTGTGAATTAATGCGTATTTTTTCTCCAAAGACCAAAGAGCTAACCATCTCACTCCTCATCGCTTGATTAATGCAGCGCCATGCAAACCAACCTTCTCACTTCCGCATGCATGCAGGGGATATTAATGTCCTTGGTTGCTAGTACAAGGCAAACCCCATTAATTTTGCCTCGATTAGTGTTAGTGGCCTTCTGCAAATTGTAATTTTGATATACTGGCCTTGTGTACAAAAAATGGAGGTAGTAACTATATTTGACTTCCTTCCCCATTGCGGTGACATCGACAATATCTCGAACGTTGTGGTTTGGCGAAGTGCGTTCAACGGAGACACCATTGAGGGAGACCACGGTAAGTCGTTCGCAAGTGCCGCCTGCAAGCTGAGACAACCGCCTTATTTGCATCCAGGAAGTCCGTTGAACCAAAGGACGCATAAATGTACTAGTACTACTCGTACACAATAGTGTCGTCCTTCTAGCTTAGTGCGGTGAGATGGTTTCTCTAAGAAGACGATGGAGAAGCGAAGTCAGCGAAGAGTGAAATGATGGTTGCTTCGTCTGTGCTTTGTGATTTGACGCCTCACTGCTTTGTGATTTGTGATAGAAGGGACAGGGGAGTAGACTCTGTCCTCTATACTGTACATGCGTCCAAGCACAGGAGAAAGAGGAGAGATGTTCCATTTTTCTATTCCTCCAATCAATCAATCACGGAGCTTCGGTTCCATCCTTTTGGCTTTGGCAACACCATCCACAATGGTTCCCACGATGCCAAAAGCTATTTTCAAATTTGGCTACACATTGTGGATGCCCTTAACTGTACCACTTGGTTTTTCTCCTTTGTGCTATCTACACAAATCTCAATTATATTGATCTAAAAAATTATAGAATCAAGATTAGTAAAAAGGAGGTGATTTTGCCGCGCGGATGGCAGGGGAGGTTTCTTATTTCTAGAGGACGTTGTATTGGCAGTTTGCTAACATGCGGTCCCATGTGTCAGTGCTTTACCCGCTTCCCACATGAGGCAGAACAATGGTAGAAGCAACGTGTGGTTAACTTGAAGAAGATGAGGGAGACGCGGATTCAGCAACGAGTGAAATGATGGTTGCTTTGTCCCTCCAAGTTCTTTTTTAGCATTATTACTTTGTCCCTCCAACTTAACTGCGGGAAAGGTGGAGCTTTGTGATTTGACGCCTCATTGCTCATTACTACGCCGGCACCATGACTGGGTGCTTTACCCTGGCTGCTCTGCACTGTATTCCGGTATGGCACGTGGACCCAGTAGCTTGATGCCCCACATGTCGGCGAAAGGGACTAGAAGATTTATGAAAGCGAGCGCTCCAATCTTACGACGGAGGAGTATACGACATGATGGCCCACTGAACTGTCACTTGTACTGTATATAGTACTATAGTGTTGCTATTTTGCACAATCCATCGATACAAACCCGATTAAACAGGAAAGGGCGGGATTTTTCCCGTGCGGTATATGATACTGGCCATACATTTCAAAGGCAATTTTAATGTATGCAATCTGAATAATTAAGTAACAATATGATATCTAGTAAAACTAAAAACACATATGATTTATTGTGTTAGAGTGTAGTAGTAGTGCTCTATTGCATAGTTGTTAGATGTAACATGCGAGAATGTGTAGAGATGTAGTTTTGGAGGGCTTACAGAGAGAAAAGCGTAATACGTTCACCAAACTTCAGAATAAGCTGATTACGGTCACTATATACGTTTTGCGGTGATTATACGGTCACTTGCTCACGGTTCAGCATCGGATTGCACTCTGTTGACCAGCCAAATAGTCTGCGTGGCACCATGTTGACTAGTTAAATTGACCATGTTCCTTGTGGATCCCACCTGTCAGTTCGCATAGGGAAAAGGTCAGATAATGACAAATTTATGCAGGCACGACAAGACTCCACCCCGTGCGCGAGAATCACCTGGTTGTGTATGTGTATGTCAGGGCCTGATGTGTGCGCATGCATGTGTAGGTTGAGCACTTAAGCGTGAGAGTGTGTGTTCGTCGTGTGGTGTACTGGTGTGTGCATGCATGCGTGCGTGTGTACATATGAGTGTTGCGGGCATGCGTGGCTGCGTGTGTACGTGTGACTGTTGTGTGCGTGCGTGGGTGCATGTGTTCGTGTGAGTGTTGTGTGCATGCAGTTCGTGTGCATGCGTGCGTGTGTGTATAATCACCACACCAGCTCTTGTGTGTTAAAACAGACGGCTCAACATACCAATATAAGGCCACCTTGTCCGTTGTGCCCGCGGTCATGACTTCGAAAAACCGTCCAATATTTTTTTGTCGTTTGTTTTCATTCTTACTAGCAAGATGCCCATGCGTTGCACGTAACATCAAGATGCATTTGTATGACTAGTTTATCTTGTGAGAGAAAAGGATGAACGAGGGAAGGCCTTATTTGCAAATGTGGAGAGGTGTGTGGGTACATCTTAGGCAAAATTGTCATAGTTTCTTTCCTATCCGCCAGATATAAATCGGACGACCTATATTGCAGGATGGAAGGCACACCATCATCACCAACTCTGTTTTTATAAGATGTATTTTATCCCTACTCTTATAAAAAGCATAGTCGGTAATGATCATGTGGCTACCATCCTGCAATATAGGACGTCCAATCTATATTTGATGGATAGGAAGGAAACTGTGGCAATTTTGCAAAAAGATACCCACACCCCTCTCCACAATTGCAAATAAGGCCTTCCCTTGTTCATCTTTTTCTCCCACAAGATAAACTACTCATACAAATGCATCTTGATGTTCCATGCAACGCATGGGCATCTTGCTAGTATTTTATAAGAGTGTAGATGTAGAGTAGATACAAGCCGACAGGTGGGCCCGATGGTAGTGAGATAATGTGATGCAACACTAGAGGTGCCACGTGGAGCGTTTAACTGGTCAAGTAGTCGTGTCTTGAGAAAATACAGAGTTGTAAGGTGAGCCCATGACTGTATAATAACCACAAAACGTAAATGGTGACCGTAATGAGTGGATTCTGAAGTCCAATGTATGTATCATGCTTTCGCTTCAAATACAATGATAGTCACTGTATATATCGCGAGAGAAAGGTGAAACGTGTGTGAATGTGCTGGGGGCTTACTTTTAGACGAGCTGGAGATAGTTTGTGTGCGTACGTGAAAGGGGCGTAGAGGGGGGGTATGCGATGGAGAGAGAGAGATGCTCTTCGTTTCTCTTTATTATGACTAACTCTATATATAGTATAAAAATATACAAATTCACAGTGCGGAATAAATATCATTGTGGGCACCATGCAATGCAAGCGTTCATACTCCACCATATAACTTTGTAATGTTGAATATATGTGGAAATTCTAAAATATTTTTTTTGCCACACTTTATTCAAAAGGAATGTTGTATGCGAAATAAACGTAAAGTGAGGGCTTTTTAGATCAATGGGGTATGTGATGTAACATGTGTGAATGTGTAGTTGATGCATTTGGCAGGGCCTAGAGAGGTATGTGTGTGTATTACGTATTCGAGAGAGGCATGGATAGAGGGGCCGACAGGGGGCGTGGGAGAGATAGCACGAGAAATGAGAGTGGTCTAGAGAGAGAGAGAGAGAGACGAATATGACGTCATGGCGAGAGGTTCCCTTGAGTGTGTATATGCAAGGGGGGAGTGGATAGAGGCACCAGGAGAATATATATTTTGTGTGTGGTGTCTATGTTGGTATGTGTGGGTGTGAGAACATAACGAGACATGGGGGCAGAGGGTGTGTCACCGCGTGAGGTCCGGTGGGTCGAGGTGAGGCCCTTCGTTCGGTCCCGTCCTGCAACACATTGGTCGGCCTGTGACGCATTTAGGGAGACCCATGGCTGACTAGTCATACAAGACAAAGATAGCATAATTGTGAAGGACTCCATGTCCACTAACAAAGCCGGATAGGATTTGTAACTCTAGGTTCTCGGACTAAGGTAAACCCTTTATCTCTGATATTACTATTCATCCAACCTAAATTTAAGGGGCATCCTACAGAATGCTCTGCTAGAATCATACTCGTCGATTAGGAAGAGAGGTGTGAGACAATGCGTGAGAGACAGGTGAGGGAGTCCTGGATTAGGGGGTGTCCGGGTGGCCGGACTATACCTTCGACCGGACTGCTGGACTATGAAATATAAGATTGAAGACTTCGTCCCGTGTCCGGAAGGGACTTTCCTTGGCGTGGAAGGCAAGCTTGGCAATACGGATATGTAAATCTCCTACCATTGTAACCGACTCTGTGTAACCCTAGCCCTCTCTGGTGCCTATATAAACCGGAGAGTTTTAGGACGAACAACAATCATACCATAGGCTAGCTTCTAGGGTTTAGCTTCTCTGATCTCGTGGTAGATCTACTCTTGTACTAACCATATCATCAGTATTAATCAAACAGGACGTAGGGTTTTACCTCCATCAAGAGGGCCCAAACCTGGGTAAAACATCGTGTCCCCTGCCTCCTGTTACCATCTGACCTAGACGCACAGTTCGGGACCCCCTACCCGAGATCCGCCGGTTTTGACACCGACATTGGTGCTTTCATTGAGAGTTCCACTGTGTCGTCGCTTTTAGGCCCGATGGCTTCTCCGGTCATCAACAGCGCTACGATCCAGGGTGAGACTTTTCTCCCCGGATAGATCTTCGTATTCGGCGGCTTTGCACTGCGGGTCAATTCGCTTGGTCATCTAGAGCAGATCGAAATCTACGCCCCTGGCCATCAGGTCAGATTTGGAAGTTTGAACTACACGGTCAACATCCGCAGAGACTTGATCTTCGACAGACTCGAGCCACAGCCGAGCGCGCCGCACTGTCACGATGGGCATGATTTAGCTCTGCCACCGAACAGTGCCCTGGAGGCCACACCTGTGTACGCTCTGACCCCTAGCTCGGAGGCGACCACACCAATCGAGGATGGGTGGTTAGACACCGCCTCAGGGGCTGCAACTTCTACGGCGATCGAGCCGAACACCAGCCCTGTTCTCTGCAAAGCCCGTGACTCCAAGGAGCCGCACTCCTCTCCAGACTCCAAGCCCTCCGCACCCCGATCGATCGAACCCGATTGGACGCAGATCATGGAGTTCACCACCGTGGACATCTTTCAGCACTCGCCCTTCGGCGATATTCTGAATTCACTAAAGTCTCTCTCTTTGTCAGGAGAGCCCTGGCCGGACTATGGTCGGCAAGGTTGGGATGCGGATGTTGAATAAATTCAAAGCCCACCCACCACCGACTTCGTAGCCACTGTCGATGATTTAACCGACATGCTCGACTTCGACTCCGAAGAAATCGACGGTATGGACGCCCATGCAGGAGACGATCAAGAACCAGCGCCTATAGGGCACTGGAAAGCCACCTCGTCGTATGATATATACATGGTGGACACCCCAAAAGAAGGCAATGGCGATGGAACAGCGGAGGATGACCTCTCCAAGAAGCAGGCTAAGCGCCGGCGTCAGTGGCGCCGCTCTAAATCCCGCCAAAACAAAAATGGTGATTCCGGCACGGGGGATAATAACACCCCGGACAGTGCCGAAGACAACCACCTCCAGCAAGATTCAGCACAAGAGGATAGAGAAGCCAGCCCTCATGAGAGAGCGGCAGACAAAGAGGTCGAGGACGATAATTATATGCCTCCCTCCGAAGACGAGGCAAGCCTCGACGATGACGAATTTGTCGTGCCGGAAGATCCCGTCGAACAAGAGCGTTTCAAACGCAGGCTTATGGCCACGGCGAGCAGCCTCAAGAAAAAACAGCAACAACTTAGAGCTGATCAAGATTTGCTAGCCGACAGATGGACTGAAGTCCTTGCGGCCGAAGAGTATGAACTCGAACGCCCCTCCAAGAGCTACCCAAAGCGCAGGTTGCTACCGCAATTAGAGGAGGAAGCACTTAAACCTACATCACCAGCACATGATGTGGCAGACCGGCCACACCGTGGCCGCGACAGAGAGGCCTCTCGGCACTCCACTCAAGTCGCACCCCGGCGCCGCTCAAAAACTACCAAGGCATGGGAAAATGCGCCAGACCTGCGAGACACATTGGAGGACAAGGCAAGGCAAACAAGATGGATCTACGGATCACATGGGCACCCCACGGCACGAGATGGTACTTGTCACGCCGGATATAGTAAATCCGGCCGGGCAAAACACAGTAGACAAAGCTCGTTTGAGCTGCGTCGTGATATAGCCACGGACAGAGGCACCGCACACCCACTATGCTTCACAGATGAAGTAATGGATCATCAAATCCCTGAGGGTTTCAAACCTGTGAACATCGAATCATATGACGGCACAACAGATCCTGCGGTATGGATCGAGGACTATCTCCTTCATATCCATATGGCCCGCGGTGATGACTTACACGCCATCAAATACATCCCACTCAAGCTTAAAGGACCAGCTCGGCATTGGCTTAACAGCTTGCCAGCAGAATCAATTGGTTGTTGGGAGGACCTAGAAGCCGCATTCCTCGACAATTTCCAGGGCACTTATGTGCGACCACCAGACACCGATGACCTAAGCCACATAATTCAGCAGCCAGAGGAATCGGCCAGACAATTCTAGACACGGTTCCTAACCAAGAAAAATCAAATCGTCGCCTGTCCGGGCGCAGAGGCCCTAGCAGCCTTCAAGCATAACATCCGTGACGAGTGGCTTGCACGGCACCTAGGACAGGAAAAGCCGAAATCTATGGCAGCCCTCACGACACTTATGACCCGCTTCTGCGCGGGAGAGGACAGCTGGCTAGCTCGCAGCAATAACATGACCAAGAGCCCTGGTAATTTGGATACCAAGGACAGAAGTGGCAGGTCACGTCGCAACAAGCAAAAGCGCCGCATTAACGGCGACAATGCTGAGGATACGGCAGTTAATGCCGGATTCAGAGGCTCTAAACCCGGTCAGCAGAAAAATGCATTCAAAAGAAATACTCTGGGCCCGTCCAGTTTGGACCGAATACTCGACCGCTCATGCCAGATACATGGCACCCCCGAAAAACCAGCCAATCACACCAACAGGAATTGTTGGGTGTTCAAGCAGGCAGGCAAGTTAAATGCCGAAAGCAGAGACAAGGGGCTGCATAGCGATGACGAGGAGGAGCCCCGGCCGCCGAACAATAGTGGATAGAAAGGTTTTCCCCCACAAGTAGATGGTGAACATGATATACGCAACCCACGTCCCCAAGAGGGAGCGGAAGCGTGTGCTAAGGGACGTATACGCGATGGAGCCAGTCGCCCCAAAGTTCAACCCATGGTCTTCCTGCCCGATCACTTTTGATCGAAGGGACCACCCCACTAGTATCCGTCATGGCGGATTCGCCGCATTGGTTCTAGACTCAATTATTGACGGATTTCACCTCACTAGAGTCCTTATGGACGGCGGCAGTAGCCTGAACCTGCTTTATCAGGATACAGTGCGGAAAGTGGGCATCAATCCCTCGAGGATTAAACCCACCAGAACGACCCTTAAAGGCGTCATACCAGGTGTGGAAGCCAACTGTACAGGCTCAGTTACACTTGAAGTGGTCTTTGGATCTCCGGATAATTTCCGAAGTGAGCAGTTAATCTTCGACATAGTCCCATTCCGCAGTGGCTATCACGCACTGCTCGGGCGAACCGCATTTGCCAAGTTCAATGTGGCGCCGCACTACGCATACCTCAAGCTCAAGATGCCAGGCCCTCGAGGCATCATCACGGTCAATGGAAACATCGAACGCTCTCTCCGAACGGTGGAGCATACGGCAGCTATCGCAGCGGAAGTACAAAGCAGCCTCTCAAGGCAATTCTCCAGTCCGGCCATTAAACGTCCGGACACCGTCAAGCGCGCCCAGAGTAACCTACAACAAGACCGCCTGGCATGTTTTGAGCAAGCGTAGCAACGTGGCCCCAACCTTAGGCCTCGCGAACTTGCGAAACCAGTGCCGCGCGTACATAACTACGCTCTGGAAATACCATGGGCACAGGGGGAGGGGCACCATCACGGCAAGCCCGAAACGCGGCTTAAACCGCACTAGGGGCTGCCAATTTCTTAAATTTTCTCTTATTTTCAGGACTCCATTCTTCGGAAGGCTTGTCCGGCAGTACAATTGCCGCACAAACGGTACAACCAGGGAAGCAGAAAGCTACGCCGCACTATGGAACTCTAAGGTGGTCTCTATAACGAGCATTATAACTGTTTTGCATAACATTCCGCAGCTCGCCCCTGGAAAGGACATATTTGATAGTCCCATCTTTTGCTTATCGCACTATTTGTATCGTTCTGCTTTGATCGCAGCTTTTTTAAATAAACAATGCATAGCTTACGTCTATTACCGCATTACCTCTTTTTTACGAATATATGTTCATTAATGACATGTTGCACCCGTACACTTTGGTACAGCCAATACGCCAGGGGCTTAAGTACCCCACAACATGGTGTGAGAAGTCCGAACACTTTCACAAGTGGGGCATCCCGAACTTATAGCATTATATGCATTGGCTCCGAATCATGTCTTGGGTCAATAGTTGGGTTTGCCCGGCTCCTATGTTTTGGTACCTTACGTTCCGTTATATCGGCTAAGGTAGCACTAGGAGGACTACTGCGATTGTGCCCCAGTTGACCTGGGCTAAGCAACTCAGTAGAGAAAGCTAAAACTGACCATCATGATGGGCGAGAGCTGGTCGCTGTTCGAGAGGTTTTCGAGTCCCTAAAGACTTATGCCACTTAGAGCGAGGAGTCGGCTTTGTCCGGCCTAGGCGTGGATAGCGCCCCGAACTCGGTCTTCCGAACACTAGGGGCTTCGCTGAAATTTAAAATTATAGAATTCTATGGCTAAGTGAGAGTGCTCAAGCATTATAGTCCGATTGCCTTGTTCGTTGTGTTGAGCGCCTCCCTCGAAGGACCCAAGAATGGGAAAAAGAGCGCTCATGTTTACCCCGAACACCCCAGCACTCGTGCCATGGGGGCAGAAGCCGACGACTCGCCATCTCTCAAATTTGATAAACGGCCGCACAGAAGGTAATATTTTAAATTCAAAAAGCATTGCTTAGCCCACATGAACAAGTTTTTAGCGCACAGGACAAAACGAGCGAGTTCACTGAAAAATTACATTCATAGAACGTTCATCCGCCACAAGGCGGGCACCCTTCAGAACGCCCTCATAATACATCTCGGGCTTGTGATGCTCCTTGCCCGTCGGTGGCCCGTCCTTCACAAGCTTCTCAGCATCCAGCTTGCCCCAGTGCACCTTCGCACGGGCAAGCGCCCTATGGGCACCCTCGATGCATACAGAGCGCTTGATGATTCCGAGCCTTGGATAGGCCTCCACCAGCCGCCTCACCAGCCCGAAGTAGCTCCCAGGCAGAGCCTCTCCAGGCCACAACCGAACTATGAGGCCACCTTATGGAGCTCGACCAGCTGTTTCAGCTGGTCGCTTAAGGGCTCCGGGTGTTCGGCCTCAGCATACTGAGACCAGAACACCTTCTCCATCGAGCTTGCCTCCTCGGCTCGGTAGAAGGCGGCGGCATCCGACACACTACGGGGCAAGTCTACGAATGCTCCTGGAGAGCTCCGGATTCGGGTAAGTGACATGTAATTCACTTTTACCTGCTTGCTTTGCATAAAGAATGCCTTACCCGCCGCTATATTTTTTATTCCCTCAACCTCCTGGAGGGCCTTCTGGGCTTCGGCCTTGGCAAACTTGGCATCTTCAATGGCCGCCGCGAGCTCAGACTCTCGCGTCTTCGAGTCAAGCTCCAAACTCTCATGTTTTTTCATGAGAGCCTGGAGCTCTTGCCGCACCACGCCAACCTGCATCTCATGCTTCTCCCGCTCAGTGCGCTCTGTGGCCGACCTCTTTTCGGCCTCGGACAGCGCTTGCTTAAGGGTCGCCACCTCAGTTGTGGCCCCTACAATGGCCGCGTTAATCCTGTCACTTTTTGCAATTGCACCTTTCACATATTTCAATAAGGTATTTCTTACCTTCCTTCTCCTCGAGCTTCTGCTTGGCTAGGCCGAGCTCTTGCTCGGACCGCTCGAGGTTCTGCTTCAGCGTATCCACCTCCGCGGTCAGTGCGGCGGAGGCCAGTAGCGAAGCCTGCATACACATATTGACTTGATTATGTTAGACTCCTGCGATTATTAGATCCTCTATTCGGCTTTTCTTTCCGAACACCGAACAGAGCATCAGGGGCTACTTTTTATGCGGTAATATTTTTACATATTCTTTACTTACCTCAAAGCCTGTTAGAAGGCTGGCACAGGCTTCAGTCAGTCCGCTCTTGAAGGACTGAACCTTCTGGATCACTGCACTGAAAATAGTGCGGTGCTCCTCGTCTATGGAGGCGCCGTTAAGCGTCTCCAGCAAATTGTCCGGTGCATCCGGTTGGACAGAGGTCACCGGCTTGATAGGTTTGCTCCTCTTGAAGGGAGGCTGCCTACCGGAGTACGGACCGGTTGAAGGTTCTGGCGCGGTGTCCGGCTCAAGGCCGGACTTGGAGCCCTTGGGGGTTCTATGCCCTTTACGCCTGGAGTCCGGGAGGTTGCCTCGCGGTGCCTCCAGGACCACCTCCTCTTGGCTTGGAACCTGTTGGGACGCCACCTCGGCGCCGTCCATAGGGTGGGGGGAGGAAGCCGTCGGAAGCGAATTCACATCCGACGAGTCTAGGGAGCCGCTCGACGACTCGTCGATCCCGGCCTTGGGCGGACTACACAATCATGTTCAACGTAAGGAAAAGCTGTGCAATGGGGGAATACTATGAATCACTCTGGTATCCGGATACTTATGATTTCGCCAGGGGCTTGGCCCTGTGCGGCCACTCCTCTTCCCCATCGTCGGCGTTGGTGGAGTAGTCCGGAGGAGGGGTCTTCCCCCTCTTGGACCCTTCGGCCTCCCTGGTTGGGGCGGCCTTCCTTTTCGTCCCTCCCCCCGCTGGGGGGAGGTTTCTTCTTCCTCCTCCTCGTCTTCAGGGGAGGAGCGCGCCTTGGAGTCGTCGGATGGTGAATCTGACACCTCCTGGCGCCGGGCACTCTTTCGAGTCCCTGTGGACATCTTCTTGGCCTTCTTCTCCGGCACCACGTAAGGTGCCGGAACCAGCTGCTTCGCCAAGCGAGCGTCCGCTGGGCCTTCGGGCAAAGGAGCCAGACAGTTGATCTGTCCGGACGTCTCCTGCCAATCCTGTCAAAGGTAAGGGAACTTAGATCCCGCATGGAGTCAAACTATGAAAAACTAATACCCTGTAAAAGGTGAAAACAGCTTACCACACGAGCGTGACGCTGCGTGCTGAATCCGCGATCCTCGGTAGCGGATGCGGGGGCCTCGGCGCCCTTGAAAAGCACCTTCCAGGCATCTTCGTACGTCGTGTCAAAGAGCCTGCTCAGAGTTCGATGCCGTGCCGGGTCGAACTCCCACAGGTTGAAAGTCCGTTGTTGACATGGGAGGATCCGATGGATGAGCATAACCTAGACTACGTTGACAAGTTTGAGGTTCCTGTCCACTAGGGTTTGGACGCATGTTTGGAGTCTGGTCAGCTCTCCTTTTTACCCCACGATAGGCCCGTCTCTTTCAAGGAGGCGAGCCACGTAGGGGGTCCGGATCGGAACTCGGGGGCTGCGACCCATTCAGGGTCGCGCGGCTCGGTGATATAAAACCACCCCGACTGCCACCCCTTTAGGGACTGCACGAAGGATCCTTCGAACCATAGGACGTTGGGCATCTTGCCCACCATGGCGCCTCCACATTCCGCTTGGGTGTCGCGCACCACCTTCGGCTTGACATTGAAAGTCTTGAGCCACAGGCCAAAATGGGGGCGGATGCGGAAGAAAGCCTCGCACACGATGATAAACACCGAGATGTTGAGGACAAAATTCGGGGCCAGATCGTGGAAATCCAGGCCATAGTAGAACATGAGCCCCCAGATAAATGGGTGGAGAGGGAAGCCCACTCCGCGGAGGAAATGGGGGAGGAACACCACCCTCTCATGGGGCCTAGGGGTGGGGATGAGCTGCCCCTCTTCGGGAAGCCGGTGTGCAATGTTGTTAGACAAGTATCCGGCCTTCCTCAGTCTTTTGATGTGTCCCTCCGTGATGGAGGAGACCATCCACTTGCCTCCCGCTCCGGACATGGCTGGAGAAGGTTGAGGTGGGGTGTGCGTACTTGGGCGCTGGAGCTCGAGTGTCTGGAAATGGATAGGCAAAGGAGGAAGAAGGCGTGGATGAAAAGGTGAATCCTTATGCCCTTATATGGGCAGACGCGACTATGCTCCCCACCAGCCTGGTAAAACTCGCTTATCTCCCAAGCACCGTAGTCAATGGCGCGGTTGTGTTACCCACACCCGTATTGATGAGAATCCCGGAATAAGGGGACACGATCTCTGCTTTAACAAGATGTGCCAGGGAAACCGCCTCGCTAAAGCGCTGAGGTGGGACAGTAAAACGATTCGAATAAAGACTTGGCCGTGGTGTGATGTCACGCTACGGAATACGTCAACAGATTAGATTTGTGTAAATGTTATTCTCTCTATGGCAATATGTGGAAACTTATTTTGCAGAGCCGGACACTACCTTTGTGTTCAAAATCTTCTATGAAGTACTTGGAGGAGGAACCCGCCTTGCAATGCCAAAGACAATCTGCGCGCCGGACTCGTCGTCATTGAAGCCTGGTTCAGGGGCTACTGAGGGAGTCCTGGATTAGGGGGTGTCCGGGTGGCCGGACTCCTGGACTATGAAGATACAAGATTGAAGACTTCGTCCCGTGTCCGGAAGGGACTTTCCTTGGCATGGAAGGCAAGCTTGGCGATATGGATATGTAAATCTCCTACCATTGTAACCGACTCTGTGTAACCCTAGCCCTCTCCGGTGCCTATATAAACCGAAGAGTTTTAGTCCGTAGGACGAACAACAATCATACCATAGGATAGCTTCTAGGGTTTAGCCTCTCTGATCTCGTGGTAGATCTAATCTTGTACTACCCATATCATCAATATTAATCAAGCAAGACATAGGGTTGTACCTCCATAAAGAGGGCCCGAACCTGGGTAAAACATCGTGTCCCCTGCCTCCTATTACCATCTGACCTAGACGCACAGATCGGGACCCCCTACCCGAGATCCGAAGGTTTTGACACCGACAACAGGCCTAAAGATAATGTGCGTACAGGAGACACATAGGCAGGTCTATGTATATAGAAAGGGTCGATGGGGATTGTGTGTGTGTATGCTTGCGAGAGGAAGAGTGCTTGTGATAAAGGTTAGTGAAAACAGTCGTAAATGGTTACGAGAGGGAGGGAGGGTTATATCGAGAGCATGTGTGCGAGAAAGACACCTCGGGAGAGAGTGTGTGAGCATGTGTGAGAGACCACCGATGGAGACTGAAACTACACGTACAAGACTGTTGTACACATTGATTAAAGATATACATTGTATCCAAATATTTGGATGGAATCATGATATTTGCAATTCGTGTAAGGAACGGTCATTGATCCATCAGACATCTAGATTCCATCGAATTTGAGCATGTCTATGTTATTATTCGACACAATTGATCCACATAGTTAGCATTTTGAACTCCAGACAATGCATCGCTTTGGCAATCGAATATAAACGTGAGTATAGTTCATGTTGTGTGTAAAGCACATTATACATACGAAAGTTACACAATGAACATTATAAATAGCTACCTATGAACTAGCATACATTTGAATTCAACTTAAGGTGGTTTTAAATTATTTGAATTTGATACCATGGCATTTGTAAATCATACCTAAATTATGGGGGCACCAATCTTTGCTCTGATTTTGTACATAATAGCATATGTAGTCGTGTACAAAATAGATTATAATTTAGCTCCTCCATTCCAAAATAATCATAGTTATAGGATTTTCAAGTGTAAAATTTCAAAAAGAAGTGGATAATTTAATGACGTTTTCAAACATACAAGGTCAAATTTAACGTTGCCTATTTAGGTCAATCCTCAAAGTTCAAGAGTACTCTAAACGTGAATGCTTGTGTTACAAAATTTCGAACGAAGCGCCAAAAGAGCCTCTACTCGCCCGAAACCACGTGAGACCAATGTTTGGTAGTACAAGAAAATTACTTTTCTAATAACTCCGACCCGTGAAACCTACCGGCCCGACGTCCAAAGGTCTAAACCGGGGTAGGTTTGTAGCTTCATCTAGACGCCATGCAACCGCCTCCGAAAAACATTCATACACAATGGACGCCTAAGCACACATGCGCGCGGCCGAAATCACTCCCACCCACTATTTGGGACACCTGGGATTACCATCCTACCCCCAACCTGCAGTAGGCCTGAAATTTAAGAGGGGGGCAAAGTTTGTACTTTCCCCAAATTTCAAACAAGCGCGTCCCATCTTCTGTTCAAAAAAGCCAAAAACAAGCGCGTCCCAGACCGAAACATGGTTCTGCCCCCCCCCCCACCCACCCGTCTGATTCCCCATTCGTACTCCGTGGGTGCAAAAACTACCTCTCCACCAGCCGCGAAACCCCAGCGTCCTTTGTCCGCCACCCCATTCCACCCATCAACCGCCGCCCTCCTCCATCACACCGGAGCACATACCCCGACATTGTCGTCCACCACAACCTCAACCGCAACGCCCTCCATGGCTAGTAGTTGAAGCCGAGGCCGAGCCGTCCGTACCTGGGACAGTTCAACCACGCCGTCCTGCGCTTCACTGCTGCCGCTCCAACTTCGCCACCCTCCACCGCACCGAAGCTGTTCCGGCTACGCCGTCCTTCGACGCCTCGGATCTGCTTCCCGTCCGCTGACCTATGGCCACGGCAACACAGTCAACAATTTGGCCATTGGTTCGTCCAAGCATGCACTCTCCAGAACATCGGTTTCCCCGGTAAAAAGAAGAAGATCAGCGCGACATGTGGAGGGGACCACACCGGCAACTGAAAATGGTAATCATCTTCCCTTATTCGTGCAAATCTTACGTGTCTGCTTGCACGGTATTCATCCCATAGAAGACACTAGTTGACCACTTCTTCTTGATACTAGATGTTCCTAGTAACTTGCGATGCACAAGGTTTCTCCTCATATACTATTTGACCTTAGCTAGAGGTCTGTCGCCCCCCTGAATTTCAATTCCTAGTCAGTTGATTCCCAATTAACGGAAGCATTCCCCGGCGTAACAGGCGCTAGTCCGCCTCTTACGCCCGGGAAGCAACGCCTCGGTGTTTATCTTAGGGGCGTGTGGGGCCTAGAGCTATTGGCACCCGATCTGGAGGTCGGCCGGGATTAAAGGGATGGCCTGGGGGAGCTACCAAGCACGGCGGTGGTGTGAGGTCGAGGGGAGGGCGGGGTGGCAGAGGCAGGATCTGGGCCGGTGGTCGTTGGCGGTTCGAGAAATATCGTCAATAGTGACTGGCAGGAGGTAGACGAAGGCCATCTTCCCGTTCCTTATAGATCAGACGGTTCATTAAAAAAATTGACTGACCTATTTATTTTCAGTCGACTGTTATCTTGACATGACCACATGTGGTGGTGTGCTGGAGGAGTACCTGCATTTACCAGCCATCCCTGTGCTCATATATTACAAAATCATATGGAGTAGAATCTAATTGTAACATCCCAAAATTCTAAATTTTGGAATGTTATAATAACTAGCACATATGCCAGTGCGTTGCAATGGGAGGGAAAATAGTGTGCACTTAATGTAGTGAGAATTATATGTGCAATAAAAACCCTATATGCACGTCAAGAAGGAACATTTTGGTTCTGGGTTTTGCAGTGTGTGAAGTAATTAATCCACTATTTTTTCATTCATTGATCGAGTGGATTTAAGAGTTTTATTACGTCGTCGCACACCAAAGAAGGCCCGTGAATTATTCAATCTATTTTTTCATTCATTCGAGGGGTTTTAAGGCATGATGTTCAATAATATGGAAATGAGCCGGGTCTTCTCTTTTCCATGTACAAGCCACCGATATGTACAACCGGAGTTAGTTGTACTCCACTATTTTGCGTTCCTTGGTTGAGGGGATTTAAGGCTGTAGTTCCATAATGTGTGAGGTCGCCAGGTCTTTTCTTTTTCATGCATCTAGCTCACGTAGTCAGGCCTTCTCTTCTCTTTGCCTCGAGTAGGAATCCTTGAGAAATTTAGGGCCCTTTTGTAGATAGTTCAGCCAGCAATTCATCCATCTAGCTCCCATACTGAATTTAATTCCCTTTTTTTAGAAAGCTCACTTACGAATCCATCCATGCTTCATTCGGTTTAATTCATCCATCCTTCATTCAATTCACTACATATAGTTTCGCACATATATAAATTGTTACGACTCTATGTAAATGAGCAATATGAGACTACTAAACATATTTTATTTTCCTTATTTCCTAGGTAGCTGGGCTGGCTAAATTGTATGGGGTGTGAAATTCTCAGACACCGAATCGACTTGTGTTTGTAAGGCGTGGGTAAAAATCCAAAAAGAAAGATGAGTTGAAGGATCGTACTCATGATCTCAAACACCCTACACAGTGCTGCCATTCACTCGACTAAACATGTCTTGCTAACCAATGGCCAACGTAAATATTTAAGAATATACCGCAACGTCAGATTCGAAACATTCTATGATTACTCTTTTTTTCAACTTTTCAAAAAATATTTATTACTATAAATTGCCGAATATTCTTGGAAACATGAACAAAATTTGAAATCCCAAACAATTTTCATAACTGCAATTAGTTTTTTGGATGTTTCATACATTTTCACACATATAGAAACAAAATTTGAAACGGGAACACTTTCTAAAATTCAGAAACATTTTTCAAAACCATGAACCTTTTATAAGAACACGAGCATTTTTGAATTTCTGAACGATTTAGAAAAACGGGAACATGTTTACCATTCAGAACAATTTTAGAAAATGTGTAATTTTTAATGCGAACATTATTTTAATTTGTGAACATTCCTCTAAAGCAAGAATATTTTTCAAATTTGGAGCATTTTTTAAAATGCAATTTTTTTAGAACCTTGAACAATTTTTGAAAATACAACATTTTTGATAAAATGGGAACATTACTTATCATTTAAAAATTATAGTGCCTTTTTCCTGCTAGCTCACATGCCAATACATCTATCCTTCGCCCAGCATAATAGATCCATAGTTCATACATCTTATTAGTACATGTAGTTTCACACACATTTATAAATTGGTACAACCGTATGTAAAGGGCAATACAGGGCTATTTAAAATATTTTTATGTTCAATTAATGAACATTTCACTACAGTAAGATTTTTTTTCGAATTTGGAACATTTTTAAAATACAATTGCTTTTTTAATCTCAATCAATTTTGTAAAACTGAAACATTTTTCCGTTCTCAACAAATTTCAGAATGACAATTTTTTTACTATCTGAATATTTTTAAAATGGGAATAAAATTTTGGAATTCTGAGCATTCTTAAAATTTTTGATCAAAATTCAAATTCCAAACATTTTATTAAAAAGTATTTTATCAAAAAAGTAAAAATAAAAAAAAATAAAATTAAAAAGAAAAAGTAAAAAAGAAAGAGGAAAAAAAGATAATGGAACATAAATGTTAAATATAGAATGAACACAGAAAAAATGAAAACGGGCCGGCCCAGTCCAGGGCAAGTTGTGCGAACCTACAACTATCTGTCGACGTGCGTGGCAAGTAGGATTTTCCCAGGTGCATGGGCAGGGAAATAAGTGGGATGGCTTTACTGGCCTATAGCGCGCGCCCCATGTACGAAATTCTGGATAAACCGTATTTCTTTTTCTAGCATATGGATGCACAAAAAATTAGTACCACCTCGGATAGTTAAAAAATTATTCGCTGGTGAACGGATGAAAAAATTGGAGGAACGTACCTTGCTTTATTAGTAGGTATAGATAGATAGTTATGATTGTTTGTTTGATTGATTGTGTGAAGTTGAGTGAAATTCAAAACTTTTTGAAAGTTAAATGAGAGGGAACAAAACGACTTTCCCAAACTTTCATTTTGCTTTTATGATCTCCGTGAATTCAAATTCTTTTCAAATACAAAACCCTAGAGAGAAGATAACATGACTTCTTCCATTTAAATAAATAAAAAGGTTTTTGAAAATATTTGAATTCATTTGGAAATATTTTCCAATTCAGAAACATCAAGCAACTCAATGATTTTCATGAGAGAAGATAAAATGACTTCTTCAAAAGCATATGAAATATGAGTTGGGAGTTTAAAAGGATCAAATTTAAAGTACTTTTGGAAATTATTTTCAATTTGGAGTTATTTGGTTTTGATTCAAATTATTTTTCTCCAAAAATAAAATATATGGAAAATAGGGTAACATGATTCCCTACAGTAGAAAATTGGAGAGAAATAAATTCTAAATCATTTTGGTATTTTTAAAATGATTTTATTCGATTTTATTAAGAACAGTAGCATTGTTTGATTTATTTGAATTTTTGTGTATTTTATTTGATGCTAGAAAAATGTTCATGTTGTAGAAAATAATTTTCTGAAAATTTTGGTATGTTATATGCCTATATAATATTTTATTTTGTTTTCTTTTTCTTTTCTTTTCTTTTTATCTCTGTTTATTAAAAAAAAACTTCCCCCGCCGTGACTGGGCCGGCCCAAGGCCCGACCGCAACCGCGGCCCAGTCCAACGTGCCGCCTCTCTCCTTCCCTAGCGGGAGTCCCGCTCGGGCACGCCGCCGCGCCGCCATGGTAGGCCGTGCCTGCCCCGGCCACCTCTGCCTCATCGCCCACGCCACGGAGCCGCCCCGCCCTCCTTAAATACGGCGCTCTACCGATCCCTCTCTCTTCTCGCTTCGCGCTGCATCTTGCGCCGCCGCCGCCACGCATCTCGTCGGAGCCGCCTCCATCCCACTCCGTCCCGTCGCAATGGACCGCTGCAGACGCCGCCATCCTCCTCGCCGCGACGCGTCGCCCCTCCCGGTGCCTGTGCCCAGCGCCGCCGAGCCCCGGAGCCACCGCCCCGGCCGAGACCGAAGCTGCCGCCGTCATCCTCCTCGACCACGGCGATCGCTGCGGTAACCGCCGCCTCCCGTCTGATGGATCTGGATCCAACGATCCAGATCGCGTCTTTGTTTTTTTTCAAAACGTTCTTTTTGCGAGCGTTCATTAGCTAGGGTTCGGCAGCGAACGGATTCGTGCATTAGCATTATGTAACGAATGTTCGGTATTTAGTTTCTTTTCTTTTTCTGTTAGTTTTAGTCAAGGACTTATTTGTAGATGTATTATTTATAGTTTAGCCCCTGATGTTCAAACCCAAACAAATTTTCGCTCGTTTATCCAAATCCAACGAAACCAACACCCAATTCTTCGTTATGATTCCCTCTATCCAAATAATCAACTTAAACATGTTTTTGCAAAGTTTAAAATTTGAATTCAAACAGTTTTGTATTTGAACTTCATTGAGTTTTATAACTCCGTTTGAGTTGATTCTTTTTGCAAAATAAAGCTTTTGACCTAAACTTTCTGATAAGGCCAAATACACATAATTTTGGTACCGTTTGAAATTGTTTTATGTTGCAAGAGTTATTTGCTTGGTTTTGATGTATTCTGAATAGTTTTCTTCATTCTTTCCGATCTTTTGAGTGATTGCTTATGTGTGGTTACTATTGCTTGCTGCCGATAGATTGACCGGAGTGTGACGAGTAGAACTATCAAGTGTTTGAGTGAGAATCATCTTCATCAACAGTACAGGCAAGTAACACTTTGATCATACCTCTTTACTACCCAGTTTTATTGCATTAGATCAATACTCAAACAGTTGCATGGTTAGGATCTGATTAAATTGTGGGTTTTGGGAAGTAGATGAGGTAGTACCTATTCACCTGTTTATTATCAAACCTATGGGGGTTACTTCTACGTTGCTTATATTTGCTAATGCTATGCTCGTAGACGTGGATTGGGTTTGAGTGTATTCATGACAGATGTGAGTTTGTTAATTAATGGTTCCACTTAAGGTGGCAACTTAAATACACATATGGGTGGATTGCTTGTGGTCACCTGGAGAATCCAGTGTTGCCCTAGGATATCCCGTAGGACCCGTGTGATCATCCTACGGCCCGCCACCCAGGCTCAAAGGGATCATAAGATTATTCATGCTATAAACTTCCGTGTGCAGCCACAAGCCATTATGGGTTCTGGCATAGTTGAGTAAGTTGTGTGAAGCTCTTGAAGAGGTAGACTAGCAGATGTAGTGGGTTGTAAGTGATATTGTCTATCCAGAGTAGAGAGTTAATGCTTCTGAAAGACTGTGTCTCGGTCATCTGTTTCTCAAACACCATGTAGTGCGAGAAATCCAACGGAGGAGATCGATTCTTGTGGGGAAAAGTGTGCAAACCTCTGCAGAGTGTACAAACTAATCATGATTAGCCGTGTCCCCGGTTATGGACAACTTGAGTATCTGGTTCTTGAATTATCGTGTTGATCTCATCACGTTACTTAATTAATTTGTTGGGCTGTTAACTTTTAATTGGGATTGATTTGGAGGAACCTTCTCAATAATTTTTCAACCAACTTTGTAGTTAAATAAAATATATTCCTTTGATGTAGGGAAAAATTGGCTTTTCACAAAAACATTATAACCATAGAGCTTTTCCACCAGCCAAATATGCATGTAGTGATAGTTATTATTCATCATTATCTTATGGTGTGAATTTGCCAGTACATTCAATGTACTGACCCTTTATGGCTGCGACATCTCATGTTGTAGGATTCTTACGACGAGTAAGTGATACGTTAGTGTTACGATTTCTACACTCAACTTTGCCGTTGGTGTTGATGGGAATCCACAACCTTATTGTTACTTCTGTTATTTGGATTGAGGTAATAGTATTTATGTTACTTTATGCATGTGATTTACCTCTGTTATAAATCCTCGAGTACTGTGTGTGTCAACATACCGATCCAGGGATGACACTTAAGCACAGAGACTTGACCATCTGAGGTCGGGTCGCTACATGATGGTATCAGAGCACATGTCGACTGTAGGACGTGGCCCTAGAAACTGGCAACCCATAGGAAAAGATTTTTCTCTACAACTTTCTTTTCAAAAAGATCTTTTATCTCTCTTCTCTTCTGAGCTTATTCAAAAATTCCCTTTTAGTGAGACTATACTCCTTTCCCCTTTTGTCCACGAAGATTCAACTATTGAGACTACTCCAAGAAGTACAAGATATCAGACAACCAAGACCACTCTAGAATGAAGAAGATTTTACCGGACATCTGAATAATGGAAACTGCAACGGTTGAAGACTCCGAAGACAAGGAGAATTTGGAGGCTATGAAGATTTTCCGGATTTTGTATGACCAAGGAAGGTTACCCTTATGGAACTTGTCAGACTATTGAAGCTGTCAATACCCGAGATTAAGGTGTATCGGATAAATACCAGAACACGGAGAGTTAAAAACTCAAAGTTTTTGTCAAGGAAACCCTAATGGAGGAGATATCAACTATGGAAGGATTGGATGGTAGAAGGCTGATGGAGCATCTGTCAGCAAAGGATGCAGTTTTAACCTTAGCTAGAGTATCGCCAGGATCTGGAGTGTTACATCGGTAAGTTTAAGATGAACCTTTAGGAAGCTGTATTTGACAAGGAAGCATTTTGTGAAGAACTTAGGACCCAGAAGCTAAAAGTAGCCAAGCTGGAGGAGAAAAACCTCATGATACAAGAGATTCGTCAGGAACTAAAGGACAGTAGTACCATGGTTCATACCAAGGATGTTGAAACCCAGAAGATTGGAATGCAACTCAAGAATATTAAAGGATTTCACGAGAGAATTCACGTCAAGAGATGATCTGGCAAAAGAACTTGAGAAAGACAAGCATGATTGGATGAAGCCATTGGAGGCATGAACAAGACTTGAGGAGTTTGATGACTTTGAAGATTTATTGACCTTTAGAAGACCAAACCCCTGTTATATACCTACGTTAGATGCGACGTTTGTGAGCTGTCATTTGTTTGATGTTTTTTCGACAGCCACAAAATAAAATCTGTCTTTTCAAAACCATTGTTTGCATTGTGTGTATCCCTCTCTATCTATCTTATCCCACCCCAAAACCCATGGACCCCATAGAGGATGCATGGAGAAGAACCCATATTTTCTGGACCGATGACTCAACTGGAGACAGACCGATGGATTTAGAACATGGAGGATCACGTGAAGTATAACCCTATAGTCGGAAAAGATATAACCCATCATGCTCCTAAGTGCTTTGAAAGAGGTGTTGTTACTTGGTAGAGGATGTACCAAACCATAAATGGATGGCAAGGAGTAACCACTTGGAAAGAATTTAAGTTGACTTTGCCAAAGTCACGGTTTGTGTCCCAGAAATTGAAGCCTTATGGAAAGGATATGAAGAAACTTTGTGCATGCAAGCTCTGCGGAGAAATAGGACACCCATAAAGAACACAAGGATGAATGCCCAAATTGTGAAGGAAGTCACCCAACTGAAGAATGCCCAACTAGGCAGATCACTTGTTTCTTGTGTGAAGGGACTACCCACTACCCTGCTCAGTGTCACATTTACCCCATGGTAAAAAGAACCATCCAGGAGAAGAAAGAAGCAATGAAAGGAGCATTTATGGAAATTTTGGAAGAACCTGTGATGAAGGAAGAGGTGGAGGACACAACCGAAGAAGACCTAGTTAAACCCTGCACCAAGTCTTGCAATTCGTGTGGAGAAGATGGACACATCTCCCAGAATTGTTTGAATGGGGATCTAGTAGAATTCCCGACAGAGGAAGTAGAGTATGAACCACAGGAAATAGAAGCCCTGATTGGAACAGAAAAGTCCAGGAAGAGAAGTAGATTGGATTCCAGGAAGGATCTAAGTCATATCACCTATTACAGATGCAAGAACTTAGGTCATTACGCCTATAAATGTCGAAAGAAGAAATACACCGATAAACGTCGAAAGAGGAAGCCAAGAGCCCAAAGGGCGGACACCATCCCCAAGAAGCCTAAACACTTATCGGAAGGTATTTGCTTACGCTGCAAGGAAGCAGGACACTATGCTAGTAAATGTCCCGACAAGATGGAAGCTGGAGCTAAGTAGTTGAGAACTTAACATTGGTAATAAACATAGTAGGAAGCATTCTTATTGGGGGACATGGAGTGAGTTATGGAATGGAAGTTTGAGATATTTTAATGAATTCATGAAATCAATAAAGTTCTTGTGTCATGATTTCATATGCTGAATCTTTATGAGTGTTACTCTATGAAGAAGGATTTTTAACCATTTTCGAGGATATGAGAAATATGGTCTATGGAAGAATTGTGCATTTTAAGGGTGGTAGTACCTTGTGAGGAGATTTGACCCCTGGAAAGGATAATGATATTCCATGAAGTGGACTTCGGACAAAATAAGAAGGAGTTTTGTCTCGATATGTGGGATGCCCGAAGAATATGAAGGGATGAAGTACTATTGGATAGAAAGGAGGTATCGTGTTGGAAGTATAGAGCAATTACAACTCCATGATGAGTCTGAGTAATCATGTCTTAGTTTGGTGCCAATAGAAGGAAGAGAGACGGTACAATTGGATGGATTTTAAGTATGCTAGGAAGCTGGATGTTGGAATAATGATCAGTTGCCCGATGATATGTTCAAGGATTTCAAGTGATGAGATGGGCCATAACCCACAGGCCCCAGGACCTGCCAAGAGGCAAGCACAATCTTGCTGAAGGAATATCCCTGGAAGAAGTTATGACGTTATCGACCGACGATTTTATAGGAGTAAACGTAAACCTGAGAGTTGTGAAGGAGCGATAGATGTTTGTTTGGCTTGCAGAATCCATGGATTCATCCGAACTTGGTTCGCCAACAAGAGAAAATTTTGCAAGGCTTGTGAGGATGACCGAGTGTTAGAATGTGAGATTCGCTAAACAATATATAGGGTAATGATTTGGGTGCGGGATGGATTGATCACCATACCGACTTACTCTTATTATTTGCCTTGCTATGTGGGATGGTAAATCTGAGTGACTTACCTATAGTAGAGATACGACGATCAAAACCTTGTTTGAACCTTAGAATGGTATAAGTATTTTCCCTTGTACAAGGCAGCTGTTGCCAACCGTAGGATATACGGTGAGGTTCAACCCAGACCCATTTCCTGCAGGAGAAACCATAAATTGTTGACCACCATGAGATATCGATAGTTTTTAAGTATTGGCGCCAGACCCATCAGTTATGAATACCCAGTCATAGCAAAACCGTACCCGGATGAAAGGACAGAAGTATTAAGGAAAAGGTTATGCCACTACCGGAAGAGCCCAGAGAAGGTATTTTCCCGAGGATCTCAAAATACTGGCCTTGTCAACGATAAGGATGGAGTATATGAGTTTTGATGGAATCATAACCATGCTTCTAAGGGTGGTAGCACCCCAGACCCCCTGTGATGATCGATGGATTTTTAGAAGACCCCAAACCTAACCTATTTCTTTCTAGCCTCTCCGAATCTCGAGGACGACATTCATTTTAAGGGTGGTAGGTTTGTAACATCCCAAAATTCTAAATTTTGGAATGTTATAATAATATATAGTTATGATTGTTTGTTTCATTGATTGTGTGAAGTTGAGTGAAATTCGAAACTTTTTGAAAGTTAAATGAGAGGGAATAAAAGGACTTTCCCAAACTTTCATTTTGCTTTTATGATCTCCGTGAATTCAAATTCTTTTCAAATACAAAACACTAGAGAGAAGATGACATGACTTCTTCCATTTAAATAAATGAAAAGGGTTTTTGAAAAAAATTGAATTCATTTGGAAATATTTTCCAATTCAGAAACTTCAAGCAACTCAATGATTTTCATGAGAGAAGATAAAATGACTTCTTCAAAAACATATGCCATATGAGTTGGGAGTTTAAAAGGATCAAATTTAAAGTCCTTTTGGAAATTATTTTCAATTTGGAGTTATTCAAATTATTTTTCTTCAAAAATAAAATATATGGAAAATAGGGTAACATGATTCCCTACAGTAGAAAATTGGAGAGAAATAAATTCTAAATCATTTTGGTATTTTAAAAGTGATTTTATTGGATTTTATTAAGAGCAGTAGCACTGTTTGATTTATTTGAATTTTTCTTTATTTTATTTGATGCTAGAAAAATGTTCATGTTGTAGAAAATAATTTTCTGAAAATTATGATATATTATATGCCTATATAATATAATATTTTATTTTTTATTTTCTTTTTCTCTCTGTTTATTAAAAAAATCCTCGCCGCGATTGGGCCGGCCCAAGGCCCGGCCGCAACCGCGGCCCTGTCCAGCGCACCGCCCCTCTCCTTCCTGAGCGGGAGTCCAGCTCGGGCACGCCACTGCGCCGCCATGGTAGGCCGTGCCCGCCCCGGCCTTCTCTGCTCCCTCACCCACGCCATGGGAGCCGCCCCGCCCTCCTTAAATACGACGCGCCACCGACCCCCTCTCTCTTCTCGCTTCGTGCCGCCGCCGCCTCCACCCCGCTCCGTCCAGTCGCCGTGGACCGCTGCTTACGTCGCCATCCTCCTCGCCGCGATGCGCAGCCCCTCCCGGTGCCTCTGCCCAGCGCCGCCGAGCCCCGTAGCCGCCGCCTCGGATGAGACCGAAGCCGCCGCCGTCGTCCTCCCCGACTCCGGCTATCGCCGTGGTAACCGCCGCCTCCCGTCCGATGGATCTGGATCCAACGATCCAGATCGCGTCTTTGTTTTTTTCCAAAACATTCTTTTTGCGAGCATTCATTAGCTAGGGTTCGGCAACGAACGGATTCGTTCGTTAGCATTTTCTAATGAACGTTCGGTATTTAGTTTTTTTTCTTTTTCTGTTAGTTTTAGTCAGGGACTTATTTGTAGATGTATTATTTACAGTTTAGCCCCTGATCTTCAAACCCCTCCAACTTTTCGCTCGTTTATCCAAATCCAACGAAACCAACGCCCACTTCTTCGTTATGATTCCCTCTATCCAGAAAATCAACTTAAACATGTTTTGCAAAGTTTAAAATTTGAATTCAAACAGTTTTTATTTGAACTTCGTTTGATCGTAACTTGAGTTTTATAACTCCGTTTGAGTTGATTCTTTTTGCAAAATAAAGATTTTGACCTAAAATTTCTGATAAGGCCAAATACACATAATTTTGGTACTGTTAGAAATTGTTTTATATTGCAAGCGTTATTTTCTTGGTTTTGATGTTTTCTGAATAGTTTTCTTCATTCTTTCTGATCTTTTGAGTGATTGCTTATGTGTGGTTACTATTGCTTGCTTACGATAGATTGACCGGAGTGTGACGAGTAGAACTATCAAGAGTTTTGAGTGCGAATCATCTTCATCAACAGTATAGGCAAGTAACACTTTGATCATACCTCTTTACTACCTAGTTTTATTGCATTAGATCAATCCTCAAACAATTGCATGGTTAGGATCTGATTAAATTGTGGGTTTTGGGAAGTAGATGAGGTAGTACCTATTCACCTATTTATTATCAAACCTATGGGTGTTACTTCTACGTTGCTTATATTTGCTAATGCTATGCTCATAGACATAGATTGGGTTTGAGTGTATTCATGACAGATGTGAGTTTGTTAATTAATGGTTCAACTTAAGGTGGCAACTTAAATACACATATGGGTGGATTGCTTGTGGTCACCTGGAGAATCCAGTGTTGCCCTAGGATATCCCGGAGGACCCGTGTGATCATCCTACGGCCCGCCACCCAGGCTCAAAGGGATCATAAGATTATTCATGCTAGAAACTTCCGTGCGCAGCCACAAGCCATTATGGGCTCTGGCATAGTTGAGTAAGTTGTGTGAAGCTCTTGAAGAGGTAGAGTAGTAGATGTAGTGGGCTGTAGGTGGTACTGTCTATCCAGAGTAGAGAGTTAATGCTTCTGAAAGACTGTGTCTCGGTCATCCCTTTATCAAACACCATGTAGTGCGAGAAATCCAACGGAGGAGATTGAGTCTTGTGGGGAAAAGTGTGCAAACCTCTGCAGAGTGTACAAACTAATCATGATTAGCCGTGTCCCCGGTTATGGACAACTTGAGTATCTGCTTCTTGAATTATCGTGTTGAGCTCATCATGTTACTTAATTAATTTGTTGGGCTGTTAACTTTTAATTGGGATTGAGTTGGAGGAACCTTCTCAATAATTTTTCAACCAACTTTGTAGTTAAATAAAATATATTCCTTTGATGTAGGAAAAAATTGGCTTTTCGCAAAAACATAATAACCATAAAGCTTTTCCACCAGCCAAATATGCATGTAGTTATAATTATTATTCATCATTATCTTATGGTGTGAGTTTGCCAATACATTGAATGTACTGACCCTTTGTGGCTGAAACGTCTCATGTTGCAGAATTCTTACGACGAGTAAGTGATACGTTAGGGTTACGATTTCTACACTCAACTTTGTCATTGGTGTTGATGGGAATCCACGACCTTGTTGTTACTTCCGCTATTTGGGTTGAGGTAATAGTATTTACGTTACTTTATATATGTGATTTACCTCTGTTATAAATCCCCGAGTACTGTGTGTGTCAGCATACCGATCCAGGGATGACACTTAAGCAAAGAGACTTGACCGTCTAAGGTCGGGTCGCTACACTAATTTCTTTTGCCAGGCAATGTTGTAGAGATATCATATGTCTCTTGTCATTTATTTTTCAGCCACCTACTATCTGCTACTTTTATAGTGCTTTAGTTCTGCACACACTTCACCCATACTCTCACTATTGTTTTTTTATGCATGGGTATTTCAGACTCTGCCAATCAGTTGATGGAAGCACGAAATAAAAGAGAGAAGCAGCTCCAGATTTCTTCGGGCTTAGGCAAGACACATTTCAGCATTATAAAGGGTGCAGTGTCAGCAGATGGAGAAGGTAAAAGTAGCTCTGGAGTTGATGATCTCGCTCGCAATGAACCACCATCACAGGTGCTTTCTTTAACTTCATGGTGTTATATGTGGTTGCATGTTGCATATGGTGTCTAGCTTGTATTCAAAAGGCCGAAGTTGGTCTTTATTAAGATAAGGAAATATATTTTTTACATGAACCACCATCCCGTGAGAACCAGAAGACAAATAGCTAGTCAGGGCACTGGCCGAGCCCGTGACAAGCCTAGCAAAGAGAGGCATCACCTGGCAGCCAACTAAAAAGCCGCGATGGTGGCGAAGCAGCCCGCCTCCCACCAGGCTCTCAGGTCCTAGATGATCATGCTCACCACTCCAACCGGATGTCTAGCTTGTATTGCTTCCAATTTGGTTAAATTGCATCTGCTTAGCTTACACATTATACCTTTGAATATGACATGCCTTTTTGTTTTTGTTACATACTAGTACATCTATGTATTAACCATGTTCTTACATCAAACTAATGTTCTTGTGTATCCCTCATCAAGCACATATATCCGTGTACAAAAAGAGGGGTACACTTTTTGTACCCCTATAATTGTGCACGGGCAATCTGAGCCACGGGCACCACCACACTGAGCAAGGCAAGGGAGGTGAGCCAAGTTAAGGCCGAAGCTCAGGAGAAGCAGAATGACGCCAAGACCAAGACCACAAAGAGCAAAGGGGACGAAGCGGACCCCCCGGCAAGATCCTTGTCGGGAGGCGGTTTTAGCAAACCCGGCAAGGCCCTTGCCGTGGCGGCTCGCCCCACACCTATGGAGTAAGTCACCCTTGAGTCCACTGCCCCCATGGGGCAAAGATTCGGGAGACATCCCCGTGGTGGCATGTAGATCTTTGTGAAGGCATTCAAGATCAGATACACCCTTTAGAAGGTGATGATCCTTGGCGGGATCCCAGCCAAGGAGGACCACAAGGCCCCCGGCAAGAGCCTTGCCGGGGATGACAGCAGGCGCCACGGCAAGACCCTTGCCGGGGCCCCGGCAAGGCCCTTGCCAAGAACACCCGTAGGGCCACCATCAGTCCCACGTCAGTCAAACCTCCACCGCTGTTCGCATGCAGCTGCCGACCCAACCAGCTGGGCAGGCTCCTGCGTGGCAGCATGCGTATCTTCCTAGAGACCCACCACAGTGCCACCTCAGCTGCCTGCCTGCCTACATGGCACCGCGGGCGCCGCTGGCCAGGGCGCGTGTCGACACGAGAGGGAGCGGCGACGGACAAGACAGGGCTCTCCCCCGTCCCCGATAAAGCAAGGACACCTGGGCAAGATGCATTAAATGCGCCTTGTCATGTAATGCGAGGGATAACCTCACATCACTGTACCCTTTCCACCTCCTGTGTGCCACTGTGGCAACCCCTTTCCTATAAAAGGAGGCCCGAGGCGACCAGGAGCAGGATTCGGCTTTTTGGAGCTCCTCATGCCCCATAGCTAGCTTAAGAACACAGATATACAATCCACCAAAGCAGGAGTAGGGTTTTACGCATCCTCACGGCCCGAACCTGGATAAATGAACCGTGTGCTATCTGTTTGATCCGCTCTTCTCACGACCCGCGCCCCGCAACCGTAGTAGGGATTCTTATGATCCCATAGGTGTCGTTCCCACCGACATCTTTGGCGCGCTAGGTAGGGGGCGCAGTTGTGATAATCGGCTCTAGCAGTTAGCCCGGCACTCCTTCATCTCCGTGACCCTTGAAGAAGAAAGGAGGCCTGAAGATCGACACTCGAGCGATCACAAACAAAAGCTAAGTTGCACTGAACCCTTATTTATGCTACCCTTCTTATTTGAGGTTATTCCCTCCCCCCCGGAGATATTTGCTTTGTATGAGAAACCTGCACGCCAGGGGGCTCTACCACGATCAGCAACGCCCTTGCCCTGTTTCGAGTCCGCTCAACAGCTCAAGCGGCTGTGTCGAGAATGGCAGAGTAGCCTTCCGCGATCAGCAACGCCCCCGATTCTGACTCGAGTCAAACTCGATAGTTCAAGCGGCTGCGTTCAGAATGGAAAGGTGGCTCGTCCGGCAGCACGCGTACCTGGCTGGCCATGGGGATCCGTCCCCAAAACGCCTCTAGGGGCTTCCGCGCCGGCAAGCCTTCCCGATCGACGTAGGGCACGCATACAAAGAGGAATTGAATGGGGAAATAACTTGCATGAAAATTAAGAGTACTTCAAAGTTATATTACATCACATCATAGTTGCGGTTATAACTAAAGATAAAATTTGTCTTGGTCGGGAACCCGCAGCGGCGAACAAGAACGGGATGCCTAATCCCGGCGCTGGCCTTCCACCCTCTTGATTTCGTCGATGCAGTCGGTGATGGGCTTGATGCACTCCTTGAGCACCGTGAGGTCAGCACCATCCGGCAAGCTCTTCATCGCGGCCACGAAGTCAAGATCGGGATTCCAGTACGACATCTTGGTGAGGACCTTGGTCACGACCCTCCGGCAAAGTCGCCGGGCCTCCTCGGCCAGCGTGGCCGTCTTGTTGGAGTGGAGATAAGCCAAGGCTTCGAGGACGCCCTCGAAGAACAGGGTCAACTTGGTGTTGATGATCCCGCTGCGCTCAGGGGCGTACCTCACGTGTGGCATCCCCATGGTGGCCAACTGCAAGGTGACCCTGCCGGCGACCTCCTCCAGACGGCTGATCCATCTGTTCTCGCCCGCCACATAATCTTGGTGGGAGGCGGTCTCGTTCGCCCGCAGCTGCTTCTCCTCCTCCAGGCTCTTGGTCAAGGTCTCCTCCCGAGCCCTGCTCTCTGATCGCATCTTCTCGAGATCCTCCAGCTTCAGCTTGAGGTCTCTGACGGAGTTTTGCGCTTCGGAGAGCTCCCCAGCCCTGGTGATGACCGCTCCTTGCGCCTCCACCAAGGCGTTGTTGAGCGTGCTCTTCTCGTTGGACAGCTTGAGGGCCTGCTCCTTCAGCTCGTCCTGCGCCACCTCCAACTCCCTTACCTTGCCAGCATGGGCCAGAGCCTGGGCATCGAGTGCCTCCTTGTGCCTCTGCTCCAGCTCGTGAGTCCGCCGCACGACAAGGGCCCCGAGCTCCTCATCCTTGCCACAGAGCGCTGTGGCAAGCTTCGCCTCACGCACGGTGAGGTCCTCTTCCTGGGAATCCAGTGCGGCTTGATGCTGGTTCCGGACGGCCTCGGCCACGGCAGCCAAGTTCGCCGTCTGTTCCTGGGCCAACCATCTTCATGGTGAGCTCGACATTGCGCTTGGCCAATTCCTCCTGAAGGGCCCTCTGCTCCTCGCGAGTCTGGTGGAACCAGGTCTGCGTCTCAGCAACGCGCGCCTTGAAATCCACCTCCGCCTGGTCCACCGTTGCCATCCTGGACTTAACCTTGCCTAGACGGACACGATAGAGCGCCTGGAGTTTTCGGAAGTTCGCCCCCATAGCGCAGAAAAGCTGCTCTTCCGGAGAACCGTCACCGCCAATGCCTGGCTCACTGACAACCTCAAGCCCGGTGGCGGCAGGCACCTCGCCGTCAAAGACTTCCCCTTCAGCGGGCGCCCGGGAACTTGATGCCCCTAGGAGGTGGACGAAAAGATCGTCGCCCACCTTCAGATACCTGCCGGGGCCCGAGGTTGAGGAGGAGGGAGGCAAATCATCAACCGCCTCTTCCTTGGCGGTGGCCTTGTCGGCTTCCCCGTGTCACACCCTAGCTAGTTCAAGCATTAGAGTGTGCATCATGTTTAAATTCCTCTTAAATTTGAAATGGGGATGATAGAACCCCCAGCACCCCCCTCGAACAACTAGGGTTTACTAAAAACTTTTTCAATGAACCTGAAATGCCCTTCTAAAAAGCCCACCCTTTTTGTTTTGGGTTAGAACCTTTGACAAAAATGGTGCACATTTTTCTAGGACATCAAAGGTCATTGGATTAATCCTTATGGTATTTGCATTTGAGCATTTAAATGCTATAAAATATTTTAAATGCTCAAATAATCATAAACTAAAATGTTTGCTGTTGGGTATATTCTAAGCAGTGGCCATGATTAATTTTATGATTTTTGGTAATGCCCTGGCATTTTTAATAAAGCCCTGAAGTTACAGAAATAATAAATAAATAAATAAACAGAAAAGGAGAGAAAGAACAGGGACTTACCTGGCGCAGCCCACCAGCCCACCCGGCTCAGCCTAGTCCACTGGCTCATGCCAGTCGTCCCCCTCCTCTCGCTAGGAGGACGAGGAGCTTGTGGCGCCGGCCACCTCCTGCTTCCGCCGACGCCCTAGAGGCGTCCACGAGTGCCACGCCGACCCCCACGTCTCCCTCACTTTCTTCCCACTCTCCCCGTGGCCTCTCCCCCTCTCTGGCTCTCTCCCCATCTTCCTGCCGAGCGTAGCCGTCGCCACTGACAAGCTTCACCGCAGCCACCGCCATCCATTCGTTGCCCCGTCATGCCAGGAAGCTCCGCCGTCGTTGACTACATCAAGTAGGCCGAGCCCCGAGCGCTCGCTCGCCCCGGAGACGCTGCACCGAGCTCGTCCTCAACTCCAGCCACCGAAGATCCCCTTCGCCGCTCCGCTCGCTCCAGCCCTTCCCTGAGCTCACTGTTCGCTCCCCTGCAACCGCTGTGAGCTCCGCCACCGTTTCCCCCTCTCCCCGCGCTCGTCCGTGTCCTCTAACCACCTCTGCCATCGAAGCCGAAGCTCGCCGCCGCCACCGCACATCGCCGTCGTGGCCATAGCCACGTTGGGATGCCACCGAGCACGCCTTCGTCTTCCACGCACTCGCAGGAGCCCGTAGCACCCCCGCACGCCCCTCGCCGTGCCCCCTAGAGACTAGCTCGACCTCACCCGAGCTCCGGCCGTTGCCAAACTCGTCGCCGGTGACGTTTCCGGCCACCCCAGCTCCACCCACTGCCACCACTCGACGCGGCTTCCTCCCCGCATCACGTAGATAGTCTCCGCCGCCCATTTGGTCGCCGGAGTGCAAATCCCGCACTGATCCGCCGCGTCTGGCCTCGCCGGCGGCTAGACGCCGGCGAGTTTGACCCCTGTGTGGGCCCAGGTTGACCCCCCTGAGTCTATGACAGGTGGGGCCGGTCTGCTAATTAGTTTAGGATTAGTTTTAACTAATTTTAATTAGTTTAGTCACTGACATGTGGGCCCAGGCCCCACTGACAACTAATTAGTGTTAATTTAATTCCGTCAATTAGCTGAGTCATTGACAGACAGGGTCCACCATTCAAGTTTGACCTGGCCGACCCAGTTGACCGCTGATGTCACACCTATGTCATGCTGACGCATTAATTCAATTACTGGATTTATTCTTTAATAGGAAATTCCAGAAAATAGCCAAAACTTCTAAAAATCATAGAAAATCAACCATAGCTCCAAATGCAAAGATTTATATATGAAAAATGATTAGAAAAATTCATTCTATCCATCTGTAATGGTTTCATGCATGACAAAATAAGTTAACCTTGTTGTTTAAGCAGAATAAGATAATGCACTAATAAGGCCCTGTTAAATGAGCTAACATTTGAATCTTTGATTCAAATGAGTTCATTCCATCCTGTTTTAGCTTGCATTAGGCCAAGACACATTCATTTTGCCATGTCATAGCATGCATCATACTATTGCATATTGTCATGTGTTGATTATGTTCGGTGTATCTTTCGTGGTAGCTTCTGCCTCCGAGGATAACCCCGAGTATCCGTCTGAAGGGCAGTACCCTACTACCACTACAACAGGCAAGCAACCATTGATCATTCTGATACAAACCCATGTTCTTGCTTATGCTCTTGTTTACTGCATTAAGACAACACGATTCAAACTGCTGTGTGCTACATAGTTGAACCCTTATCGTCTGCATGACTTGTCATTGCCACAGTAACTAGATGAAACCCACTAGCATGTGTAGGAGTTGATTGAGCCATGTATGTGATTCCTACCTTGCTATGCTTAGAGTTGTGTCAGGTCTGGTCCATCTGGGTGATGGGCTAGAGTGGAATGGATATATCGGTAATGTGAGGGATGTGATGAACATGATTTGGTAAAGGTATCGATGAAAGGTCATGTAGGAGTACATGGTGAGTTGTTTCATTGAGGCCGTCCATAAGAACTGAGATCTGTATGTGTGATTTAAGATGCAGTTACTACCATACATTGGGCCCGAAACCAATGGACCCTCTCAGCTTCTTATTCACCCTAGTACTCTGTCCAGGAGTTGCAAATAGTTTCTGGTGTTTGTAGGTTATGTGTTGGCAGCCGTGCGTAGCGCTGATCCTAGGGGTGGGCTATGTTGCGGTAGATACACCGTGGCACGGTGTACCGAGTCGCCCGTTTGGTGTCTCAGGAACCCTGTTCACATCGTTCGGGGCCGTATGTGGAAACCTTGGCCGGACTCCCTGCGGATGGAACTTGGATAGGCGATACACCTGGACTAGAGACTTGAGTGTTTGGGTAGGCCGTGATCGACACCCTCGTTGGGCTTCCGCTTGAAGGTTGCCGAGTACATGTCGTGTAAACGGCGGTAAGTGGTGAAAGCGTGTATGAAGAAGTACACCCCTGCAGGGTATAAAACTATTTGAATAGCCGCGTCCGTGGTAAAGGACTACTTGGTTGCCTATACAGTTCATAGACAAGTTAATGGTTACTACTAAAAGACTTAATATAAGTGTGAGTACCGAGGATGGCCCTCTTGTAGGATGACGAGGGAGGATCCCCGGTGGAGTATTGTGTTGGTGAGTAGTGGACTCATGTGCAAAAACTATTTTACTAGTGGAGTTCCATAGGATAGCCTAGCCAAGAGTCAAAGCTGGCTTGCTGCAATAACCCCACCACCTTCTTGAGAATGAGCATGTATAGTAGGTTCTGTTGTAAGACTTGCTGAGTACCTTTGTACTCATGTTTGCTTAATTAGTGTTTTCAGACGACAACACCGCCCCCTCCGATGTGTTCTACGTAGACCTTGATGTCGACGAGTGACTAGCCACCCAGTTGGTGATCCTGGCCATGGAGGGGCCTATGTAGATAGACAGGCTACGAAAGCCTTCTTGCTTTCTAGTGTCTGTACCCAGACTATTTACTTCCGCTTGTGCTTGTATGATTGTATGACTTGAGTGTTGGGTCGTGTGACCCCTACTTGATTGAACATGTTATGTATGGCTCTCTAGAGCCTTTAAATAAAGTACTTGAGTTTTAGAGTTTTGTTGTGATGCCATGTTGTATGTACTCATATCGGGCATATTGTGTGTATGATTGAAATGCTTGGTATGAGTGGGATCCGACAATCTAGTTGTTTATCCTTGGCAGCCTTTCTTATGGGGAAATGTAGTCTAGTGTTCCTCGAGCCATAGTAGTCTGCTACAGCCCGGTTCACCAGAGTCCTGCTAGCCTAACACTACTGCTCAGGACACTTGACTGGCCGGCATGTGTTTCACTTCGTTCCGATGTCTGCCCCTTCGGGGAAATGTCACGCGGTGACATCCGGAGTCCTGCCTAGCCTGCTACAACCCGGGTTCCCCGGAGTCCTGTTAGCTCAGTGCTACAGCCCGGAATGACTCGCTAATGACCGACATGCTCGATTTGATTCATGTATGCCTGTCTCCATAGGCCTGTGCCGCTTTGGGTTCACGACTAGCCATGTTGGCCCGGGTTCTCTGTCATATGGATGCTAGCGACACTATCATATACGTGAGCCAAAAGGCACAAACGGTCCCGGCCATGGTAAGGCGACACCCGTGGGATACCGTGCGTGAGGCCGCAATGTGATATGAGGTGTTACCGGCTAGATCGATGTGACTTGGAATCGGGGTCCTGACAGCGTTGGCATCAGAGTCGGACTGCCTGTAGGTTCGTTGGGCCAAACTGGTCTATGTCGAGTCTAGAAATGCTTTAGTTATATGTAGGGGAATTGATTGTGGGAGGGAACTTAAGGCTCTTTTACTCCTTTACCTTATGCCCTCTGATCTGAGTCATTCTCTTCTCATTCAACATGGGTTAAGGACTAGGCTCTCTTCTTCTATCAGGTTACCTGTTACTAATCTGTAGTAGCTTATAGGATTGTTGTTACAAGCCTCAGTACAGTTCCTACTATTTTTAGTATGTTGCCAGTTGAATCAGAATCTTGATATGATGTTGTTGAGTGGTATTGCAAACTGTTGTGAATGTCTCAAATCTTTTTCTGAGCATTTACAGCCGTTATGCTGTCCAATTTTCCCTAGAAATTATAATGTCTTTGCATTGTGATTGTGCTTTCAGATGGCCACTCGTGCTCAAAACCAAGTGGTTCGCCTGACCCGGTGCCTCGATGTGCCCGGTCATACTGCTATGTTAGTTCGGGTAATGATCGAGACGGGTTACCGTTGGTATCCCGAATACACTGTCGAAGAGCAGTTTCGAGACTTTAATCAAAGCCAATATTTCTGCACCGTCAGGATATTTCCTTCTTATCCTGGATCTACCGAGCCCCTCCACTGTTCCTATGGACTCGGGGTTACTGTTGAGATGGCTGTGTAGGATGCTGCCTATTCCATGATGACCATCATGCGAGTCCGGACTGGCCTGCTTCGGAACACCGATTTCCGTTACATGCCAGCTTCACTTCTGGGAGCGCAAGGGTATCTTCAGGCTATCTATGCTGACTCCACTCAGGAGGACTCATTAACTCGTACCACTGCCGAGATGCTCTAAGATAAGGACCGAGAGAATCGGGCCTTGAGGCTGGAGCTTTTCAATACCCGTGCTGACCATTGGGCCACGTTTACTCGGTTTGCACCTGCGGTGCAAGCTGGATGTATGGATAAAAGGGATCTGTATCCTGTGAGGTCTTCTCTACCAGACATGGTGGATTGGCATGATGTGGGAGGCATCACCCCACCCCGTGGTCCCCGCAGGCCATCGTTTGTTGGTCCAAGACCTCACCCTAGCCCCTTTGGTCCACAAGCTCCCCAGGACCGTCTGTTCCCGGATGATCACGTTGAACTTCCAGGCTATGGAGGTGACTTCTATGAGGACTACTAAGCCGTCTGAGTTAGTAGTAGTACCACTAGTATTGTAATAGTTGTATCTTCACTGTCCTGCGTGACTTGTGGAATATGACTTTGTGTGTAATCGATTCCGGAGGTGTAGACAAATAATGTATAGGAGCTTGGAATGCCTCCGATGAGATGTAATGTCTTTCACCGTAGTTGTACTCTAGCCTGGGCTTGTACTAAACTATGTACGGTGTGTATGACCAATGGTATATATATGGCAGTTTCTATATTACCATGTCGTGCAATGAACGTCTTAGCATTCCATGTTATCCATTACATTCTGCACTTCCTTGGTAAGTTGTGCCATCCTTATCTAAACCGTTGTCTTGTTTTCTCCTAGGATGGTCAACACCCGCAGCAACCCTGCTGCCCCGGAGCAGGGGGAAGCCAGTGCAGCTAGGGGTGAAAATCTGCCTCACCCACCTTCCTTGGCCGAAGTGATGCTGGAGGCGGAAAGAAACAAGCATGAGACTAACCGCCTGCTGGGGCGGATTGAGCAGAACACTGCACGCCATCCGCGAAATGACTTGGTGTCAATCAATGACTTTATCAAGTTGTACCCACCAAAGTTTAACCATTCCGCCGAGCCCCTCGACGCGGATGACTGGCTTCGCAGCATCACCCACAAGCTACATTCTGCCAACGTAGCCGAAGCTGATAAAGTTACTTACGCTGCCTACCATCTCGAAGGCCATGCTAGCCTCTGGTGGGAAAATTTTGAAGCTATGCGTCCGGTTGGCCAAATCACTACTTGGGCTGAATTCAGTGAGGCTTTCCATGAGCATCACATTCCGGAAGGACTCATAGATCGTAAGAGGGAGGAGTTCTGCAATTTCACCCAAGGAAGACTGACTGTGGATGCATATAGCCGTGAATTTGGGAATCTGGCACGTTATGCTCCTGAAGAAGTATCTACCGATGCTAAGAAGCAGGCAAGGTTCCGCAAGGGCCTTAGCCCTGAGCTTCGTAGCGACCTTCGTCTGCACGACTGCACATCCTTTCAGAAGTAGGTCAATAAAGCCATCAGCGCTGAGACAGGCCAGTCTGACTATGACGCTTCACGCAAACACTCACGTGATTTTGGCTCTTCATCCGGCTCTGGAGCTCAGAAGCGCCGGGTGTGGATCCCAAGCACGGCACTGCCACCCAGGTTCATTCCGAGGCCATCCTTTGAGGCACCTCGTCCCAACCAGCAGTTTGCACCGCCCAAGCCCTATGGTGGCCCCGCTGCTAATGCTGCTCCATGCCCCAATGTGGTGACATGCTTCAAGTGTGGAGAGCCGGGTCACTATAGTCGAGAGTGTCCCAGAACAACCCTAATCAGACTGGAAAGTCCGTTGGCCGTGGTAAGCCAGCGGGAAAGACATTCTATGCCAAGCCGGTCACCACTGCACGTGGCCATGTCAACTATGTCTCAGCCGAGGAGGCTCACGAGGATCCTAATGTCGTCCTTGGTACGCTCCTTGTTAACTGCCATCCGGCATCTGTTCTTTTTGATACTGGAGCATCTCATTCATTCATATCCAAGAACTATGCTCAATTGCATAACACAACATTCTGTGACATGCCCACTTCCATGGTAATTCAAACTCCGGGTTCCAAATGGCAAACTTCTAGAGTAAGCCATGGGAACGAAATTCTTGTTGATAGACTTGTCTTCCTTGCATCCTTAATAGCTCTCAAGTCCTCGGACATAAACATCATCTTGGGTATGGACTAGATGTTAGCTCATTATGCTAAGATTGATTGTGCCACTAGAACCATTCAACTTACTCATCCATCGGGCAAGACAGTCAATGTCTTAACTCGAGTGGCCAAGCGCCAGCTTTACTCCCTAAATGCCAAGCCCTTCCAGACTTTGAGGATGTTCTGGTAGTCCGGGACTTCCCGGATGTCTTTCCCGAAGAACTGCCAGGTGTTCCACCTGACAGGGATGTCGAGTTCGTGATAGACCTTGTCCCAGGAACCGTTCCAATTTCTAGGAGACCCTACAAGATGGCACACTTAGAACTAGCCGAGCTTAAGAATCAACTCGATGAGTCCTTGAAAAAGGGTTTCATCCGTCCTAGTTCCTCTCGTTGGGCTTGCCCCGTCCTCTTCGTCAAGAAGAAGGATGGAACGGATCGAATGGTTGTAGATTACCGACCTGTCAACCTGGTCACCATCAAGAACAAGTATCTGCTTCCCAGGATCAACGATCCGTATGATCAGCTCGCTGGATCCTCAGTCTTTTCCAAGATGGATTTGAGGTTAGTCTACCATCAGATCAAAATCAGAAACGGGGACATTCCCAAAACGGCCTTTGTTACTCGTTATGGCCAATACGAGTACACCGTTATGTCCTTCGGTTTAACCAATGCCCCAGTTACCTTCTCTCGGTTAATGAACTCGGTCTTCATGGAGTACTTGGATAAATTCATCGTAGTATACCTCGATGACATACTCATCTACTCCAAGAATGAAGAGGAACATGCCGAACATCTAAGTCTGGTATTGATGAAACTTTGAGAGCATCGTCTTTATGCCAAATTCTCCAAGTGTGAATTTTGGTTGCCATAAGTGACCTATCTAGGCCATGTAATCTCTGGTAAGGGTATTGCTGTCAATCCCGAGCGAGTTCAAGCCGTCCTTGATTGGACTCCACCTGAAATGGTCAAGCAAGTTCGGAGTTTCCTTAGCTTAGCGAGCTATTGCCGCCACTTCATCGAGAATTTCTCAAAGGTTGCTAAACCTCTAACTGAACTCCTCAAGAAAGATAAAAGGTTTGAGTGGACTCCACAGTGCGATTTCAGTTTTCAGGAACTGAAAAGACGCCTGACATCTGCTCCCGTACTGGTACCACCAGATTTCTCCAAGGACTTCATTATCTATTGCGACGCCTCGCGACAAGGACTAGGTTGCATACTCATGTAGGGTCATCAGGTAATTGCCTATGCTTCACGGCAATTACACCCACATGAGGAAAACTATCCCACAAATGATCTAGAGCTTGCAGCTATAGTCAGGTACTCAGGTTTGACCTGGCCGACCCAGTTGACCGCTGACGTCACACCTATGACATGCTGAGGCATTAATACAATTACTGGATTTATTCCTTTAATAGGAAATTCCAGAAAATAGCCAAAACTTCTAAAAATCATAGAAAATCAACCATAGCTCCAAATGCAAATATTTATATATGAAAAATGATCAGAAAAATTCAATCTATCCATCTGTAATGGTTTCATGCATGACAAAACAAGTTAACTTTGCTGTTTAAGCAGAATAAGATAATGCACTAATAAGGCCATGTTAAATGAGCTAACATTTGAATCTTTGATTCAAATGAGTTCGTTCCATCCTGTTTTAGCTTGCATTAGGCCAAGACACATTCATTTTGCCATGTCATAGCATGCATCATACTGTTGCATATTGTCATGTGTTGATTATGTTCGGTGTATCCTTCGTGGTAGATTCTGCCTCTGAGGATAACCCCGAGTATCCGTCTGAAGGGTAGTACCCTACTACCACTACAACAGACAAGCAACCATTGATCATTCCGATACAAACCCATGTTCTTGCTTCTGCTCTTGTTTACTACATTAAGACAACGTGATTCAAACTGTTGTGTGCTATGGTAGTTGAACCCTTATCCTCTGCATGACCTGTCATTGCCACAGTACCTAGATAAAACCGACTAGCATGTGTAGGAGTTGATTGAGCCATGTATGTGATTCCTACCTTGCTATGCATGCTATGCTCAGAGTTGTGTCAGGTCTGGTCCATCTGGGTGATGGGATAGAGTGAAATGGTTATATCGGTAATGTGAGGGATGTGATGAACATGATTTGGTAAAGGTATCGATGAGAGGCCATGTAGGAGTACATGGTGAGTTGTTTCATTGAGGCCGTCCATAAGAACCGAGATCTGTATGTGTGATTTAAGATGCAGTTACTACCATACATTGGGCCCGAAACCAATGGACCCTCTCGGCTTCTTATTCACCCTAGTACTCTGTCCAGGAGTTGCAAATAGTTTCTAGTGTTTGTAGGTTATGTGTTGGCGGCCGTGCGTAGCACTGATCCTGGGGGTGGGCTATGTTGCGGTAGATACACCGTGGCACGGTGTACCGAGTCGCCCGTTTGGTGTCTCGGGAACCCTGTTCACAACGTTCGGGGTCGTATGTGGAAACCTCGGCCGGACACCCTGCGGATGGAACCTGGATAGGCGATACACCTGGACTAGAGACTTGAGTGTTTGGGTAGGCCGTGGCCGACACCCTCGTTGGGCTTCCGCTTGAAGGTTGCCGAGTACATGTCGTGTAAACGGCGGTATGTGGTGAAAGCATGTATGAAGAAGTACACCCCTGCAGGGTATAAAACTATTCGAATAGCCGCATCCGCGGTAAAGGACTACTTGGTTGCCTATACAGTTCATAGACAAGTTAATGGTTACTACTAAAAGACTCAAGATAAGTGTGAGTACCGAGGATGGCACTCTCATAGGATGACGAGGGAGGATACCCGGTGGAGTATTGTGTTGGTGAGTAGTGGACTCGTGGGAGAAAACAATTTTACTAGCGGAGTTCCGTAGGATAGCCTAGCCAAGAGTCAAAGCTGGCTTGCTGCAATAACCCCACCAGCTTCTTGAGAATGAGCATGTATAGTAGGTTCTGTTGTAAGACTTGCTGAGTACCTTTGTACTCATGTTTGCTTAATTACTGTTTTCAGACGATAACACCGCCCCCTCCGATGGGTTCTACGTAGACCTTGATGTCGACGAGTGACTAGCCACCCAGGTCGTGATCCTGGCCATGGAGGGCCCTATGTAGATAGACAGGCTACGAAAGCCTTCTTGTTTTCTAGTGTCTGTACCTAGACTATTTACTTCCGCTTGTGCTTGTATGATTGTATGACTTGAGTTGGGTCGTGTGACCCCTACTTGTATGAACATGTTATGTATGGCTCTCTGGAGCCTTTAAATAAAGTACTTGAGTTAGAGAGTTTTGTTGTGATGCCATGTTGTATGTACTCATATCGGGCATATTGTGTGTATGATTGAAATGCTTGGTATGAGTGGGATCCGACAATCTAGTCGTTTATCCTTGGCAGCCTTTCTTATGGGGAAATGTAGTCTAGTGTTCCTCGAGCATAGTAGTCCACTACAGCCCGGTTCACCGGAGTCCTACTAGCCCAGCACTACTTCTCAGGACACTTGACTGGCCGGCATGTGTTTCACTTCGTTCCTATGTCCGTCCCTTCGGGGAAATGTCACGCGGTGACATCCGGAGTCCTGCCCAGCCTGCTACAGCCCGGGTTCCCCGGAGTCCTGTTAGCCCAGTGCTACAGCCCGGAATCACTCGCTGATGACCGACATGCTCGATGTGATTCATGTATGCATGTCTCCATAGGCCTGTGCCACTTTGGGTTCACGACTAGCCATGTCGGCCCGGGTTCTCTGTCATATGGATGCTAGCGACACTATCATATACGTGAGCCAAAAGGCGCAAACGGTCCCGGCCATGGTAAGGCGACACCCATGGGATACCGTGCGTGAGGCCGCAATGTGATATGAGGTGTTACCGGCTAGATCGATGTGACTTGGAATCGGGGTCCTGACACCCCGACAGGCCTACCGTTGGCGCCCTCAGCAGAAGCCTCCCCGGTCGCCTTGGCGGCCCCCGCCGCAGTGTCCTCGGCAGCATCCTTGGCGGCCTCATCAGCGGCAACCTCGGCAGCGTCCTTGGCGGCCTCCTCAGCAATGTTCCCAGCAACGGTATCCGCGTCCTCCATACCTGTTGAAGGAGGATCTAGGTAGTAATGGGAGCATGGAAGCCAAGAAAAGAATAAGGGAAAAACAGAGACGAAAGGACAGGCAACTCACCAGTGCCAGGCTGTGAAGTAGAAGTCCCCTCTCCGCCAGCATTGGGCGCCGTGGCAGAGCCACTAGCCACCAGTGCCCAAGTTCCCCTCTTCCTCCACGGGTGTGGGCTCCGTGCCTAATGCCCTTGCCGGGGACGCCCCCCGCGGCGGCGTAGTCGATGGGGGTGGTGTGTTAGGAGTAGCCCTCTGTGGCTCCTCCTGCTGCCGCTCCCCTCCTGCAAACCCGGCAAGGTCAGCATCATAGCATCGAGCGCCTACCACATGTCGAGTACGAAGAGGGTGACGAACTCACGCTGGGGGCTCCGCCGGGGGCTGCTGTTCGGGTTGCTCAGCACCACCAGTGGTGTCTTTGAAGCCCCAGCCGGGGGCTGGCTGCTCGCCGAGGTCCTCGCCCTCTTCACCCTCTGGGCCAACGTCTCTGCCTCCCTGCGGAAACAAAAATGGATCAAGACAAGCGACCCAATTCGAGGAAATGGAAATGACAGTAAGGAACGGAAAACTTACTTGTCATCCGTCTCCTCCTCTTCCACCAGTTTCCTTTTCCTCTCCGGGCTGAGAGGCCCGAGATCAAAAGGGAGCTCCACATCATCATCCGAGTCGACACCTGCCGGAGGAGCCGAAGGAGGCGGCAGGGTTTGTGCGCGCCCGGATGAGGAAGGGGCTATTGTCTTCTTCTTCTCAACGGCCTTCGTGAGCCTCCTAGCTGCTGAGGCCCTCGTGTGGCGCCCAGACCCCTCCAGGGTCAATTGAGGCCGCGCAGCCCTGCTGGGCCGGACCGGCTCACCAGAGCCAGCCCGCCGTGGGACTCGCCCTCTTCCCCTGGTTGGCGTTGAGCCCACCGCCATGTCCTCCTCCTCCCCCGACGACTGGTCGGCCGCGTCTTCGACGAGCGGAGATCCAGTGTCGGCGCTGCTGACCTCCCCGGAGGCCACCGCCCACCGGGTGAGCTCCTCTTTCTCCGCCGCCGTTGCGGCCTTGTCCTCCACGCCCCCGGCGCTGCCGGCCTCCATGGCAAGCTGTGCCTCCCTCTCCGGCTCTGCCTGGGTGGTGTCCATGATAAGCCACCGCTCGGCGTCGGCATTGACGTACACCTCGATCAGGGTGTCGAAGAACTACTGCACATCCTTGTCCTTCGGCTCCTCCCAGCTCGGGACAGGGCCGTGCACATTACAGTCCGGCATCATGGCAATGATCTCGGACCGACGCGAATTGTTGCACAACGGGACCACCCCCGCTGGCAGCTTGAAAAATGGCCCCTTGAGGGCCTTGCCAACCTTTGCGGCAGCCCTCGCGGCCTTGCCGGTCCGCTCGACCTCGCCATCGCAACCCACATCAAGCTGGAAAAGCCGCTGGCAGAAGTGGGCATGCACCAGCACTGTGAAGTTGTGATCGAGGCCGGGGCGGAGTCGCATGATGTCAGCCGGGTTCGTAAAGAGCCAAGGTGGCCTCCCCTTGTTGTGCAACGGGGCGATCCGGCGGCGAATGAAGTCCGCCCCGATCATCTGAAGGGTGAGTCCGGCCTGGGTGAGCCAGAGAATCCTGGTGGTGGCGACGGTGAGCCTCCCATCGGCTGCATCGACATCGCTCCAATCGCTGCCACGGACTGGCGGCACTCGCCGGACCTTGCAGAATTCCGGCGGGTGTTCATCTTCAATCCAGCACCACGGGCCACGCCATTCCTCCCACCTCTGCTTCATGGCACCGTCCAGGTATGCCCCCTTGGATCTTGGGATCCAGGTGACGCAACCGGGGATGGCTCCTCCTGGCTGGATTCGGGGGAAGTAATGGCGGAAGAGCGCCATGTTGGGCTGCACCCCGGCAAAGCCTTCGCAAAGATGCGCGAAGAAAGCCATGCACGCCACCGCATTCGGAGTAAAATCCAAGAGGCGAAAGCCGAAGGTGCGCATAACGTCGCAGAAGAAATCGGAGAAAGGAGGGCATAACCCGCAAGAAAAGTAATCAACAAAGAAGGGGTACCAATTTGAGGCAGGATCAGCGCAAGCAGCAGGAATGATGCGCGTCGCCGGGTGTCTCAAATCCTCTCCCCCCGTCTTCACTCCCCATAGGGGCTTGAAGGAGGCCCGGAGCTCTCGAACATCAACCGTCGAGGGGAAGAAGAAGGCGGACTTCGTCCGGTCCCCCGACAGTGCGCTCTCCGGCGGCTCCATCGCCCCGGCACCCTTAGCCACCCCCTTGCCCTTGGCAAATTTGGGAGCCATGGCGACCAAGAAGTTTAGAGGGCTGAGGAAGGGGAATGGCAAAGCAGTGGCGGCGGGCGACAGCGAAAGCTTAGGAAGGAAGGAAGAGAGGGAACGGCGGCTCTGAGATTGGAAAAGGCACAAGGGAAGAGGAGAAAGTGAGCAGCGCGCCCACGGTTATTCCTTCTTATGGCGGAAAAACGTGGGCCGCCTCCTTTCACATTAACTGTGATGTGACGCATGCCCGCGGGAAGCAACCCCACGCATGCCTCCCACGTCACACACACCTCCCCACGCCACGGCACGTGCGGGAAGCATGGGAAGCGCAGCGCGCGAAGAGACTTACCGCGGTAAAAACCGCCCCGCCTGCCCGCGCACCATTTTTGAGCCTAGCCCAATGATGCGATTGCGCTTACATGTGGCCCAGGCCCGGGGGCTCCTGTCGGTTTACAAAAAGAGGGGTACACTTTTTGTACCCCTATAACTGTGCACGGGCAGTCTGAGCCACGGGCACCACCACACTGAGCAAGGCAAGGGAGGCGAGCCAAGGTAAGGTCGAAGCTCAGGAGAAGCAGAACGACGCCAAGACCAAGACCACAAAGAGCAAAGGGGACGAAGCGGACTCCCCCCCGGCAAGATCCTTGCCGGGAGGCGGTTTTAGCAAACCCGGCAAGGCACTTGCCTTGGCGGCTCGCCCCACACCTACGGAGTAAGTCACCCTTGAGTCCACTGCCCCCATGGGGCAAGGATTCGGGAGACATCCCCGTGGTGGCATGCAGATCTTTTTGAAGGCATTCAAGATTCGATACACCCTTTAGAAGGTGATGATCCTTGGCGGGATCCCAACAAAGGACGACGACAAGGCCCCCGGCAAGAGCCTTGCCGGGGATGACAGCAGGCGCCACAGCAAGACCCTTGCCGGGGCCCCGACAAGGCCCTTGCCAAGAACACCCGTAGGGCCACCATCAGGCCCACGTCAGTCAAACCTCCACCGCTGTTCGCATGCAGCTACCAACCCAACCAGCTGGGCAGGCACCTGTGTGGCGGCATGCGGATCTTCGTGGAGACCCACCACTGCGCCACCTCAGCTGCCTGCCTGCCTACATGGCACCGCGGGTGCCGCTGGCCAGGGCGCGTGTCGACACGAGAGGGAGCGGCGACGGACGAGACAGGGCTCTCCCCCGTCCCTGATAAAGCAAGGACACCTGGGCAAGACGCACTAAATGCGCCTTGTCATGTAATGCGAGGGATAACCTCACATCATTGTACCCTTTCCACCTCATGTGTGCCACTGTGGCAACCCCTTTCCTATAAAAGGAGGCCCGAGGAGACCAGGAGGAGGATTCGGCTTTTTGGATCTCCTCACGCCCCATAGCTAGCTCAAGAACACAGATATACAATCCACCAAAGCAGGAGTAGGGTTTTACGCATCCTCGTGGCCCGAACCTAGATAAACAAACCGTGTGCTATCTGTTTGATCCGCTCTTCTCACGACCCCGCACCCTGCAACCATAGTAGGGATTCTTGTGATCCCATAGGTGTCGTTCCCACCGACAACTTATGATGAGGCAGTCAGGAAAATGGAATACTTCTCATTTAAAGAATGCAGCGTCAGCCTCCCGACATGATTCTCAAGAAACAGCAAGGCTAGATGAAGATAGTGAACGTAGCTCTGTAGTTGATTACCGCATTTCCCCTACACTAGCATCATAGGTGCTTGTTCTAACTTGGCAGCGTGATATGTGGTTGCATGTTGCATTGTAATTCTTCCTATTTGGTTAAACTGCTTCTGCTATTCTGCTTAGGTTATACATTATACCTGTTAATGTGACATGCCTTCCTGTATTTAGTACACTGTACATCTGTCTATTAAGCATGTCCTCACATAAAACTATTGTTTTTTGTATCCTGCATAAATCAATATGACGAGACACCTTCAGTATATGCAGTGTGATATTAGTTGCATCTTTGATATGATTTATAGCATGCGCTGCTTCTAATTTGTTGAAATGCCATTTATGATGGGACACCTTTAACTTGGCAGAGTCATATTGGTTGCATCTTTCACGTGGTGTCTAGCTTGCATTGCTTCTTATTTGATGAAATGGTTTCTGCTTAGTTTACACAAACAGTTGTGAATATGCCATGCCATCTTGTTTTTCGTATTATTCCATCCTGGAATCATGTGTTTGCCTTACATCAAAGTAGTGATTGTCAGTATCATGCATGAATGAGTTCTGAAGGGTGAATTTTATTGCATTTTTTTGTCCGTTTTACTTGACAATTCAAAATCAATAAAACGGAAGGAAGTTAGCAAGGCAGCGGATGAAGGTGCTCCTTCCAAATGGAGGGCCTCTACAGATTCTACTCCTCCATCCCCCCAAGATGATTTCCAAGACAACACATGCATAGACACTCAACGTAGCTCTGTTGGTGATGAACATGTCTCCCCTAGTGCACCATCAAAGGTGCTCCCTCTAACTTGGCATTGTTATATGTGGTTGCATGTTATGTATGCTGTCTAGCTTGTATTGCTTCTAATTTTGTTGAATTGCATCTGCTTACTTTACACATTATACTTGTGACTAAGACACGTGTTCCTATTTCTAGAACATACAATATCTGTCTATCACACCATGTTCTTACATCAAAGTACATTTGTTCTGAAGAACTAAATTGTTATTCATTTTTCTTGTCGGCTTGACTTAACATGGCACAAAGAAAGAGGAAGCAAGACAGAACGACAGGGAAAGGGAAGCACAACAATCCTGCATATTCTGCTAGTACTGATGCTGCAATAGAAGGTCAAAGTCCAGCGGAAAATTGTACCAACAGGGTATCCCATGCTACACGAGCTGCAGAACAAGCCAAACAGAAACAAATAGCTGCCACCAAACAAGCAGAGACAACCCTAGTGGTTGCAACACCTTCCACAGTACCACCAGCTACACGATTTACTCATTCGTCAACTCAGCTAGCAGCACATTCCCAAGCTCCCTTTCCACCTGACACTAGTTCCAAAGCACTCTTGACACAAGATGAGTTGGCAAGATCAGATGAACTTTGTGAGCTTCAACAGCAAGAAGGTAGTTGTTGGAGTCAAGTTACAGTTTCATGCTTCTTTATATGTAGTCTCACAGTTTGATGTACACTCACAGTTCCTATGTTTGTTGTTGGACAAGCACCTAGGCGCAAGAGGAAACAAACATCAGGGATAATGCTCGATAGGTTAACTAAATCTAGAGGCAGAAGAATGGAGATCCGTTTTGAGGCAGTTTTAAAAAGGCCACGTGATGCTACATAGTTAGCCAAGTTAGTATCAGAGGCAGCGGTTGTTGTTAGGTGTCGTGTACATATCCTCCCAACATGGATTCAGTACAGGAATGACAAAGACGAAACCCAGTTCAACACCTTCCTCGACCAGTTATCTATAAGTATGGTTATGTATGGAAACTAGTAATATCGTCTTGCTCTGCCCAATACTTTCTAGGTTGCTGATAATGAGACTCCCATAATTTTCAATAGATGAGGTTCAAGTTGGATAGCCAAGATTATGCAACCAGACAAGCTTGCACCCATGTTTTCAAGTCTGCACTGCGATAGTATCGGTATAACTTGAGAAAAACTCACTATGAAGGCAAGGCTAACAATGAACTTGCCCAAACATCTCCAGTGGAAAATATATCTGATGAAGACTGGAGAGGCCTCGTTAAACACTGGTCCAATCCGAGTATCAGGTACATTATATATATGTCATCCGATCACATGTTGAAGTCCTATTTACGCATGTGCCACACAAATCTATCTTCTTGTAGGTGAACTGTTCAAAGAACAAGGCCAACCGTACGAAAGTGAAATTCCAACAGACAACAGGATCTCGTAGCTATATTGCACACTGCGAGGCTCTTGTAATTAGCTGTAGTTTCACTCTTTTCGATGTACCATATTATCAAATCTATATTGACTTGTTCCAAATGCAGAGGAAAGCCCGCAAGGACCAAAAAGTACCTGAACCAAATGTTGTGGAAATCTTCAAAGACTGTCACACTAGCAAGAAGAAGGGCATGACTACACCAGTCAAAGCCGCTGTTGTAAGTCCTTAATCCTCATGCCTTTTAACTACTACTTACTTTGACCTGTGCCTTGAACTGCATGGTTTGCAGCCAATGTCTATAACTCTTTTCAATTTTATACACAATTGTCTTAACATATCATTGCACCTTACAAGGTTTAAAAGAGAGGAGTGATGTTCCTTTGATCTTGACCTGTAATCTAGTTCCGTGCTGGACTTGCCCACACAACGTTACAATTGCATGTTTGTCTGTTCTCAGTTGTTTTGTGATATGAATGATGTCATACTATGCTTACCGTATTATAAACTTCGTCTCTTTATCCTTAGCCCTCAATACAATGTGAAGAAATAGACAATACATTAGCGATGGTACATGGTCATATGTTTGGAACCTGGTTTTATTATGTACTTTGCAATAAAATACAACTATTATTTTACATGGGTTCACTAGAATAAGGTCTATATATAGACCAAAGATATTTTGTTTGGTTTTGCTGCCTCCTTAATATCTTCTGTTCTGGTACTACTAATGTAAAACCACAACTTTTCAGTGAGCTATGAAAAAAATGGTGGAACCGCCACCTTCTGAAGGTGGCGAGGCAACTATAACCGCAATGTCAGCTCTTGCTGCAGTGGGTCAGTACATGTCCACTAACAGTGCCAAAATCACATTCCTGCGTAATACTGGGTTGGTTGTTAAGGCAATCTCATCCAAACTGCCTCATGATCAAGATATGCAAGCTCAAAACAATGTTGTATCTACGCTCCAGACACAAGTCCATTCCCTAAGAGAGACCCTTTGTGAAACAAGGAGAGACATTGTTCGATGTTGTCAAGATATGCATGGTTCTGAAACCAGACTATCAGACATTTTCTATGTTGTTCAAGAGTCTAGGAGAACTAAAGGCGAAGGTTATGGTGCTCCATCGGACAATACAACATGAAAACGTAATAGTCAGGTCAAATGAACTGAGCTTCTGAACTTCTGGTGGTGCATTTATCTGCTAGACGGTTAACTTTTATGCTAACCTTCCCTTTGTTTCAAAGTTGTAATTTGTTTTGGTGCGATACAAAATTTGTTCTTAACGTGCAACCACCAGCTGAAGAAAACAACAAGCCATTTTTGTATAGTGTAGGGTGTTCCCTATATTTGTATTGGTGGCGAACTTTGATGCCCAACGACTGTAGTTAACATGGGCCTCCTACAGGTCGTAGAAACAATGGGCCTTCTAAGGGCTATAGAAACAATGGGCCTTCTACGTGGCGTAGAAACAATGAGCCTTATACGGGTCGTAGACACAATGGGCCTTCTATGGGCCGTATCATCAATGGGCCTTCGACGGGCTTATGATCGGTTGGCCAAACAAGGGCCAATAATAGCCCACATTATGGTCGTAAATGGGATAGAGTTGAAATCGTCCGTTTATGGGCCGACCATAACGGGCCGTCGCTAATCGGCCATATTTTGATGATGCTATGAAAACGGCCCAACGTATTAACGGGCCACAAACGGGCCGACTGTAACCACGGGTTGAATTTGGCCCACAAGCAGAAAATGACAGTAACGGTCCGTAAGTAAACGAATGTGGAAATGAGCCCAAGAATAAATGGGCCCAGAGAAGGCCGAAAGATAACATGGGCTGGAAACGGCCCAATGGAATAATGGGTCGTTAATGGGTATAAAGTGATACACTGTTCATTACGAGCCAGTTTCACCATGGGTCGTTAATGGGTATAAAGTGATACATTGTTCATTACGGGCCAGTTTTACCACGCGCTGTTAATGGGCCGAGAGTAATAAGGGCCTCATATGGGCCGAAAGACGTCATGGGCCATACATGGGCCGGAAGTTAAAACGGGCTGGAATTATATTGGACGGCCGAGATGACGCTACTGGGCCTAATTCGGTTAGGCCGTAAACGGGCCCTGGGTTTGCGGGCTGTAAATGGGCTATATGCGAACAGGTCGTTAACAGCTTGCCGTGGGCCAGGGCGCCACCTTTTGACCAAGTCAAATGGGTCAGACTTTTCACAAGAATGGGCCTCTATTGGGTCGTGCCACGTGTCGACATATCATAGGCGCTTTGTGTCCAATGAGTGGATGACATCTATCCCAATGGTGTGCCGACACATGTTTCCTCCAGCCAATGATGATTTTACACGTGGAAAATCCCCATTGGTCAGGGATGTTAACGGGTTATCGGATCCAAAACCGGACCCGATAGCTTAACGGTGTTCCGTTACGGTGGATGCCACGTGTCGGTCACCCTTGACGAAAGCACTTCTGTGACACGCGATTTATCGTCATGGAAGTGGACACTTCCGTGATGATAATTTTGGTAATGTCATGGAACACTCCTACGACAGCACAGGTATGACTATCTTGATTTTGTCATAAATTTGTCATGGATGTACATGCATGACAAAAAACGCAACCTACTGTGACAAACACGTATCATCACGGAAGTGTATTTTTTTTGTAGTGTATGGTCCCACTCGGGCGATATGATTTGGATCCAGTTTGGTGAAACGTATCTTCACCATGGCCCAGGCTTCTCGTGCGCCTTCACAGCAGGCGGATGTCTTCCATAGCTCTAACCGGCGTCGGGCACCTTTGAACAGGTTTGCCAAGCCCTCCATACTTTCTGGAGGGGTATCAGATGGCCATAAAGCCTTCACCATACTCTTCATGGCTTTCTGGGCCCGAGCATGTACCACAGACAGTTCCTTCAGCACGTCGCCTTGAAATCTGGATACTTCTTCCTCCGGTCGACCAGTCAAGAGGCCTGCGGCAACAGAGTCATGACATTCCGAATTATGGACTAAACATGAGCACCTAGGGTGGTTTTTGCATAAGAAGGAAAGACATATTAAACATGCCGCCCTTTAGTGTTTCATTCTCTTTGATTGTTTGTTTTTTTCCTCCTCATGATTTTCTCCCTGGACACGCCCGTTGCGATCTTTTTGCATTTCCGCCAGTTCGGCGGTGACAGCATTCAGTTGCATCTGGTTTGTTTTCAGCTCCTGGGCTAGCGGAGTGTTCTTTTCTTTAAGAAACTGCAAATAGTATTGTTCCTTAAATCATTTTGCTTCACCGGTTCAAGCCTCGGGGGCTACTGACATATGACCATACAAATTGCATAAACTTTTACCTATTTGTCCTTTGAGAATAACTGAGTCACTCCGGCAAGTCCGTCTCGATCTACTCGGATATATGCATCCACCAAACTAAGTGCAGTAAATTCTTGCTCGAAAAACGCCGGAGCACGCATGCCCTCTTTCAATCGACGGTGATTCATCATGCTCTCCGCTTTGGAGTTTGTGACAAATATGTCACCCGAATCCTCATTAGGCGGCAGAACTGGCATTGCATCAGCTCCCGTTCTAGTTCACGAGTTCGGCACCAGATCGGCGGACATTCGGCTAACAGGGTGCTTTCCCACTGTCTGCTGCGTGTTTCTCCTGACATCAATAAGAAAGGAGACTTTAAACAATCCGAACTCGTACCCAGGCATGTATTAAAACGGACGTACCTCTTAGAAGGCAGTGAGGTTTCTGCAGCACTCCCGGTCCCCCTTCACTTCAAACGACTACCCCATGTGGGGGCTACCCTAGAGGAGGTACGGTCCGCTGAGCACCGATCCTATTAAAATTTGGATCAGTATAATGAGCAAAAGTGCAGATAAGGGTTTCCTTTCAAGAGCCCTCCGAATACTCACAATGAAGAAGGGATAGAGGCGGGGGTAATCGGCGGTGATATCCACTTCCAAGCCGTCAGGGCTCGCTTGATAAAATACCCCATCATCAAACTCTATGCATATGTCTGGATCCTCGCAAAAGCCAGGGTCTCCATCGCGGTTATGATCCTCTGGCTGCGAAGCGGGGTAGTGGACGTCCTCGGTCATCTTCCTCCATGACTATGTGTGGCAACAAAGAGAAAATTTGATTAGTATCTGTAACAGCAGTAAAATAACACAGACGATCGAAATCTTACCCATTCAATGGGGTTGTACATGGAGTAGCCTTCCCGGCAGTTTAAGCGTAGGAAATCTTCTTTCTCACCCTTATACAAATCGGCCAAGATTGTGGCCAGTTCGGCTGGGGTATCCGGACCCTTCTCTCTGTAACGGGACGCGTCATCTTCTCCGTTGTAACACCATAAGGGGGTTACTCTGGATTGGAGAGGCTGAACACACCTCTTTATTGCAATAGCCATGACCTCGACTATCGAGAGCTCGGTGTGGGCCAGCAGCCTGACCTTGCTAACCAACCTCTTTATCTCCACACTATCTTCTTCCTTGGGACTTCTGGGACGCTAGTTAAGGAGCTTATATAAAGGAGCACTAGAAAATTCAGGAAAGCCACGCCGAACTGGGTCCGACAGTGGGATGTAGTCCATGTAGAACCATTCCAAAGACCACTATGGGTATACCTCTTTGGGAGTTCCAATGGGCTATCCGGATCCGGCAATGTGCCATACATTGGCGCCGCCCACTTCAAATATGGCACCTCCTCAATGGTGGGGGACGAGGCAAAAGAACTTCCTCCATAGTTCAAAATGGGCCTCAATTCCTAAGAATAGTTTGCAGAGGGCAACGAAGCCTAAGATGTGCAGAATTGAACCTGGGGTAAGGTTGTGCAGTTGGATGCCGTAAAATTTCAGTAAGCCCCTGAGGAAGGGATGGCTTGCAAATCCTAGGCCCTGCAATAGGAATGGGACAAAGCATACACTCTCCTCCTTGTTGGGGTTGGGGAAATTCTTAGCCCTCACATCATTGCTGATTGAGGCCAATCCCGCTCGAACGGAGACTAGATCTACGAGGGGAAGATAGCCCCGTGTCTGGAGTCGACTCAGCTGAAGGTTTTGTTTTGCATGAACCGTTCGTATTCGTTCGGCGTGCGGAAATCTAAGCAACCACAGGAAGGAATCATAAAGGCAGCACATCGAGGTTAGAGCCAGACTGTCATCAATCCGAAGTATGAATGAAGAACCCGCCTTGCAAAGCTGAAGATATAAGCCGGATACTACATCGTCATTAAAGGCAAGTTTGGGGGCTAATGAGGGAGTCCTGGATTAAGGGGTCCTCGGGTGTCTGGGCTGTGTGTTATGGGCCGGACTAATGGGTTGTGAAGATACAAGGAAGAAGACCCTCCCCCGTGTCCAGATAGGACTCTCCTTTTGGCAAGATTGGCATCCGGATGTATAGTTTCCTTCTTTTGTAAACTGACTCTCTATAACCCTAGGCCCCTCCGGTGTCTATATAGACCGGAGGGTTTAGTCTGTAGAGGGGACCAGAATTCATATAGGCTAGACATCTAGAGTTAGCCATTACGATCTAGAGGTAGACCAACTCTTGTAACCCCTATATTCATCAAAGTCAATCAACCAGGAACTAGGGTTTTACCTCCATTAAGAGGGCCCGAACCTGGGTAAACATCGTGTCCCCTTTGTCTTCGGTTACCTTCGATCCTCAGACGCACAGTTCGGGACCCCCTACCCGAGATCGGCCGGTTTTGACACCGACAACGTCACCCCCCTGGATTATCTTTTTATTTGAATTTAATTCAAATCTTGACCAGAAACTTCGACCAGCCATAACTTTTAAACCATAAGTCCAAATGAATTGATTCTTTTTGCATTGTGTTTGTTTTGAAAAGTTCTACCAGGACACCAAAATGGAGATTTTTTTCTCTACTGTCTAGAATTTCTGGTGATTTCCAGAATGATTCTTGATATTTTCTTTTTCAATTTTTAAATCTTTTCAGAGGGAGAAGCTTGTCTTGAAGATAACCAGGAGGAGTGTGAACCTCCTCTGACCTAAGGCAAGCCACACCAACATTTGCATGGTGTCATTTCAATATTTATGATTTTCCAACTTGAATATGTGTTACTTCATGCATTTAATTATTGAAATGAATATTGCTTATGCTAGTTACTTTGCTATAGTTCAAGTGTTTAGTTTAAAGTAGTGTTTGAATATCTAGGCTAGGATGAGTTAGTAGAGGTAGTTTTGATTGTCTGATTATGATATGGTTATGACATGACTAGCATTGGTATTATTTTCATATGCGAGAGATTGATTTTTATGGCTTAGTGTCATGACTAAAAATGATGAGTGTTAAGAACCAGTGAAGTAAAATCAGTAAGGTTTGCTGATGACTAGTGCCAGTAGAAAACTTGATGATGTTGATTCGTTTACTCTAAGTGTTATGTGATGCATGTCTGATGGTTGCATGTTCAAGGCGTATTGTGACTCAAGTTATTTTATTTCAAGTTAAAGCTGATGTTAATTCAACTTGAACATAACGTTGATCGCGTCATGGTGCCACTGAATCGAGTTTTTCCAAGTGCAACCACATTTGCCTGTATGGGAAGGCCTTTACACTAAGAAAAAAATACACTTCCATGATGATACGTGTTTGTCACAGTAGGTCGCTTTTTTGTCATGCATGTACATCCATGAAAAATTTATGACAAAATCAAGATAGTCATACTTGTGCTACCGTAGAAGTGTTCCATGACATTACCAAAATTATCATCACGGAAGTGTCCACTTCCATGACGATAAATCGCGCGTCACAGAAGTGCTTTCGTCAAGGGTGACCGACACGTGGCATCCACCGTAACGGAATGCCGTTAAGCTATCGGGTAGGGTTTTGGATCCGATAACGCGTTAACAGCCCCGACCAATGGGAAATTTCCACGTGTAAAATTCTTATTGGCCGGACGAAACACATGTCAGCTCATTAGTGGGTTAGATAGGCGCCTATGATACGTCGACACGTGGCACGGCCCAATAGAGGCCCATTCATGTGAAAAGGCCGGCCCGTTTGACTTGGTCAAAAGCTGGCGGGCCGGCCCATAGAAAGCATGTTAACGGCCTGTTCGAATATAGCCCATTTACAGCCCGCTAACCCAAGGCCCATTACGCCCTATCCGAATTAGGCCTAGTAGCGTCATCTGGGCCATCCAATATGATTCCAGCCCGTTTTCACTTCTGGCCCATGTATGGCCCATGACGTCTTTCGGCCCATATGAGGCCCTATGTAACTCTTGGCCTACTAACGGCCCGTGGTGAAACTGGCCCGTAATGAATAGTGTATCAATTTACACCCATTAACGGCCCGTGGTGAAACTGGCCCGTAATGAACAGTGTATCACTTTATACCCATTAACGGCCAGTTATTCCGTTGGGCCGTTTCCAGCCCATCTTATCTTTCGGCCTTCTTAGAGCCCATTTATTCTTGGGCTCATTTCCAGCATTTGTTTACTTACGGCCCGTTACAGTTATTTTCTTCTTGTGGGTCAAATTCAGCCCGTGGTTACAGTCGGCCCGTTTGTGGTCCGTTAATATGTTGGGCCGATTTCATAGCGTCATCAAATACGGCCTATTAACGATGGCCCGTTATGGTCGGCCCATGAACGGACGATTCCAACTCTAGCCCGTTTATGGCCATAATGCTGTTTGTTTGGCCCATGTTTGGCCAATCGATTATACGACCCGTATAAGGCCCATTGATAATACGGCCCGCAAAAGGCCCATTGTTTCTACGGCCTGTAGAAGGCCCATTGTTTCTACGGCCCGTAGAAGGCCCACTGTTTCTACGGCCAGTAGGAGGTCCAGTGTCACTACAGTAAATATTAGCCCATGGTTATTGTGGCCTAGTTTTAAAAAAATAGGTTATTGCAGCCACTAGCTAACCGCGGAAAAAGAACTGCAATGACTACAAGCAAACAAATAAACAAGACAACAAGGAAATAAATATGCAAGTAACTAACGCTAGGCTATCACGGCTATTACACATATTACATCCACTAGGCATCAAAGTTCGCCACCAGTGCAAATATAGGGAACAAAGCAGCATATCATATACACTGGTTGTCAAAGTTGGCGACCAGCGCAAATAAATGCCGCAGCAAAACAAATCCAGAACTGAAATCACTTCAGAAGATCTCAAGAAACAATATCCTGGGTACCCATAATGCTAGCAAGATGCTTAGCAAGCTTATTAACTTTCTCTTGTTTGGCTCTTAAATCCTCCAGCGCTTGCTGTTGCACCAGAAAATATGCATCTGAATTCTGCAGGGACTTCCTCAGTCCTTCAGCTTCCTATCGCAGCACATCTGATCGATGTCTTTCAACTTGAAGTTGAGACTCAAGAAGACGAACTGATTCAGGCAGCGAGTTCGAAGATCTTGTGCCAGCAGTAGTGGCCAGTAACTCGAACACTACATCAAGATAGGACTTTTGGGTTCCCTCACTACCGTCAAGATTTAAGCGTTGAGTTGGGATTCGGAGTGGTGGTCCTCGTGCTTTGGGCATTGCAGTTCCCTTACTAACTGCTCGTGTTTGGGTGCTCTGTGGTGGAGACGGTGCTGTGTCAACTAGAACTGGGTTACTATCTACAGGGGTTGGGGTTAGAAGGGGTGTAGCTGGTTCTCTGTCCAACTGGGTAGGGGTACAATCTGCGAGAGTCTGGGTTATTTGCGGTGGATCTGGTCCTTGGGCAAGTACAACCGTGGTTCTATCTGCATCAACTGGTAGCACTATCTTTTCTGAAGACCGTGTTGTTACTCCCTTAGATACTGCCATCACGCTCTCCAATTCAAATGGATGATAAACAAGAAAAGTAATTGAAAGTATAGACATTGTATGATAGACAGGTGCAATGGATAGTGGAGAATAAAAGAGGGCATGAAATAATTCATATTTATGTTGTCTAACCAAACAGGATAGCATGACACAATTTCACATATATGATGGCAGCACCCACTTGGTCCTCTGGGTCGGCTGGAGTCTGGAGTCTGGGCAGTCGACGCTGAAGGCTGAGCACTCGTCAGTGGTACGGCGAAAGTTACAGAAGTCCGATTGGCATTGCCACCTTCCTGGATTGCCGTTTCGATCGCCGATGCAGACTGAGGTGTCTTTCCAGCTGATGCCTTCCTGTTTCTTCTCCCCTGGGACCTCAGTGGCACATCCTCGTCATCATCTGGAAGATCAGTGACATGGGGAGGAGCTGCAAAAAGAATCAATTGCCAGAAATTCAATCGACCAATAAAATGACCGAGTAAATGAGGACAGGATTACGAGGATCGTACCCGGATTGGAGGTGACTGCATCTTCCATTTCTTCATCTTCATTCTTGTACGCAGAAGTCTCGGAGGTAGCAGCACTGCAAATTTCAAGATTCAATCAGTCAGGTCTATAACAGTGAGTCGACCAAGACCTATTTCGTACTAAACAAAGAATTCAAGTCCAACTATTACCTGGAAACAGTGGGAATGGTCACTTTGATCTTGGGCAAGGCTTTCTGCGGTTTTGACGGTGCAGCTTTCAGTTGCTTCGGTGCCTTCTCAGTTAGCGCTGGAGAATACGTTCGAGGGCGCTTTGATGACTGCTCGATTTGCGTGGTCGCTTTGCCGTGGATTCTTGCCGGATCATGAGTGTGCTTGAATTGCCTTTCCCTATGGGGAGGTGAGTCGACCTCTTCTTCATTACTCGGGTCGTCGCTCTCCTCGTCCTCCTCTCCGTCAGAATGCCACTCATGGCTCTTGCCTCCCCCTCTGGTTCCAGCTCCTGCTCCCCGTCACATCTCAGTAAAGACCTGAAAGACCTCAAGTGAAACAAAAACCAGTCGGTTGACAAGAAGCAGTTACATGATAAATCAAGAAAACACTCGATAATTCAGAGTTGGACCTTGTATGTTTCGTACGAGTTGTCGAGTGGAGGGACTCTCCTGGACCCCCTGGAGTTATCTTTGTTGCAAGTGATACCCCTCAACCACTTCTCCACTGTATCCTCGTCGACCTCTTCTGGGTGGATCCAAGTGGAATCATCAATGCCCGAATACATCCACATCGGATGGTCACGAGGTTGAAGTGGCTGAATGCGGCGTCTGAGGAAGACCTCCAACAGATCCATGCCGATCACGTCATCACGGACAAGCTGGATCACTCGCTCTACCAGCACCTTCACCTCCGCTTTCTACTCCGGGGCCACTTTCAAGGCGGAGGGCTTCTCTACTCGAGCCATGGAAAAAGGGGCAAGTCCAGTCGACTGACCTGGAGTCGGCTGGTCTTTGCAGTAGAACCAGGTCGACTGCCACCCTTGGACTGACTCAGGAAGGATCATGGTTGGGAAAGAGCTTTTACCCCTCATCTGAATCCCAAGACCCCCAGACATCTGGATCACTTGCGTCCTTTCATCACTCGGATTGGCCTTCTTGACCGACTGAGAGCGACACGTGAAAATTTGCTTGAAGAGGCCCCAGTGTGGTCGACAACCCAAGAAGTTATCACACATAGACACGAAGGCGGCAAGGTACACGATGGTGTTGGGGGAAAAATGGTGGAGTTGTTCTCCAAAGAAGTTCAAGAAATCTCGGAAGAAAGGATGAGGAGGCAGAGAAAATCTGCGGTCGACGTGGGTGGCGAGGAGAACGCACTCACCCTCCTGCGGCTGCGGCTCGGTCTCGCCCTCCAGGAGCCGCGCGGATCCGTGGGGGATCAGTCCCCCTCAGCCAGATCGTCGAGGTCGTCCTGACGGATCGTTGACCGAATCCAGTCGCCCTGGATCCAACCGCGCGGCAGGCTGGACCTCGACGAGGATCCACCCCGGCTGGACTTCTTCCCCTTCACCTTCGCCATCGCCTTCTTCACGCGCTCCAAGGCCACCATCTTCTCCTTCCCCATCACTGCGAGCGAGGCTCGAACAGAGCGGCGGCGCTGAGAGCAGAGGTGGCTGTGGCGGAGAAAATTGAGGAGGAAGAAGAATAAGAATGGGAACGCATAGTGCGAAAACCCCAGGCCAGCGCCTTATATGTGGTCTTTTCCGAGTGGCTGACGCGTGGGTCCAGGCGATCCTGTCAAATCCCGCAACAACCGCGCACGCGAAAAGGTGATGCGAGAAATCGAGGCGGCCCTGCCTAATCTGTCTCGATTACTACGGCCCCCTCCACCTCGCGCGCTTCCCAAAATTCAAATCCCGGGAGATCTGCAAACAGCAGACCAACCTGTCAGACTTAAGATTATTTCTTTACAAGCACTCGAAGCTTAATAATGAAAGTTCACTCGACAAAACCAAGAATAGATCAAGGCGACTGAAAAAGAAGTTGGAGTCATCGTGTTGATTCATTGTACCAGGCAAGACATTTCCGAAGCACAGGTATTCAGTCGGAAGTATTCTCAACTCCTTCTCCACTCGAACCCTGAATCATTCGGGGGCTAATAATGAAGCTATGTACCTAGGGTAGGGTCATAGGCCTTACCTAGACACCCTCCCCTAGGACATCACCCTAAAGTCAGAAGTATTCAAAGGATAACAGCATCCACTCGACCAGAAGCATTCCACTCGGAAGGTTCTATGTCACTCGACCGTAACATAAACCACTCAACAAACAGAAGATCTAAAGTCACTCTGCACAGCAACGGTCGGGCATTACTCATAGACTTAATGATCATTTATATCACTTTATTACGGACGTTACCTGTAATGCTCCCTCTTTATGTACATTGAACTCCTTGTTACGTGGGTTGGCTGGGGTCCTGGCTCACTCTATATAAGCCACCCCCTCCACTGGCACAAGGGTTCACACCCTTTGTAACACACACACATGCATAATTTAGTCGACCGCCTCCGGGCTCCGAGGCGTAGGGCTATTACTTCCTCCGTGAAGGGCCTGAACTCGTTAAACTCGTGTGTACAACTTCGCCATAGCAAGGATCTTGCCTCCCTAATATCTACCCCCTATTCTACTATCAGTCTTAGATCCACGACAGATGACGCGGAGCCGGGGAGGACGTGCCAGTAGATGCCCACGCGGAGAGGAGTACGAGGGTTCACTGGTTCGGCTGCGGTGTGAGGCTGCTGTCACCGCAGAATAACAGGGGGTGTGGGTGAGTAGAGGGATGGCCTGGCGAGCTTTGGGAGTAGTAGGGGGAGGTGAGGCCTCTGCGGCATCACAGCCGGTCGCAGGAGGCAGGAGCACGCGACACGACTGACGCTGGTTTGGGCGGCTGGAGCAAGAAGACCAGAGGTTGAAGAAGCACTACTGTCGTTGGATGAACATCGTATGGTAACTGAGCTATAATGTTCATATTGACTAAGTTGACAAAGCACTCCGTCCCCGTCAACTTGGTAGGCCCACAAGTCAGCCTCCTACGATGTCGGGTTCCAGCTGGCAGGGGGAGTATTCATTTTTTTTGTGCGTAATAAGGAGGCACTTCCTTGCGTGCGAAGATAGCTGGTGGGTCCGACCTGTCAGTGGGGGGCATGTTTTTTTCGCGAAATACAGAGACACTTCTAGTGGGTCCTAGATGTCAGGTGGAGGAATCAAAGACTTGAGAAGGCGTACAGAACAAGCTAGTGTACCAGTAAAGAGACGTTGCTGAGCTTTAGAAAAAAGAGAGACGTGCTCCTGTAGCTGGTTCGAGTCCAAACCTAGACTATGACTATATATGGTGCTATGCTACTCTGCAAGTAATGAAACTGACATATCCAATCTTCGCTTCTCCTCATCTATACTTACTCTGCCTAGCATTAGAAGCTCTGGCCGCAGCAACCATGTCCGCTGGCTGCTCGTCCACCTGCTCTTCAGCAGGCAACAACCAAATATGCGCCAAGTCGCCACCCGTCCCATTGCCTGTGGGTCTCATCACACCCCTGCCGGCACGCGCACCGCAGCCGGTTGCTCATCACAACTCGCTGCCGTTGGTGTGGTGCCACTGCTGCAAATCACGCAGAGTCATCCGTCGCGTCTCAACCACAATCCTCAACCCTGGCCGAGTCTTCTACAAATGCCCGAATCATGGGGTAATAATATGTTTAAGTGTTGTTCTGCTGCTTTCAGTTGCTGATTTTTTTAATAGTTTGGTTGATGATCTTCCAATTTGATTCATGCAGAAAAGGGAAGATTCGTGTGATTTGTATTTCTGGGAAGTTGTTGATGTGGGGGAGTGCAACTATGCTGATTATTTGGTTAGCCGAGGAATCCCAATACCAGCAGGTTGGGGTGTTGGACAAGTAACTGAAGGAACGACAGAAGAGGAAGATGCAAAGCAGACGGTTAAAGATGCAGTTCCTCTGATCATGGCCAAGCAACAGCTGCTGAACGGCCTTGACAGCAATGAGGAGATGAAAGAGCTTGTGAAGATAATGGGCAAAATCGATGTGCTCTATAGGATGATTGTCTCTTTATTTGTAGTGTATGTAGCACTCTGATGTATTTAGTGGCTATGACATGAGCACTTTGCTGAAACTAGTAATGAATGAAACCTGTGTAGCAGGTTGGGCGTAGTGTTGTGAACATCTAATGATTTCTATTAACAGAAATCAGGGGGTATCCCCTTTTGCTCATAAATAAATAAATAGCAGAGGCCCTTTTGGTAATAAATAAATAAATAAGCAGAGGACCTGTCGGGTCAGCTTTGTTCTCATTCGAAGACGTCGAGAAAATTGCAGTCCAACAACAAACTATGTCATCAAATTCAAGTTTCACAGCCAAATATGAGTACAAATAAACAACAATGTCATCATGTTTTAGTCGTCATAGAATCACCAAACACAAATCAGCATACATAACAAGTGATGTTCTCACAGGAAAATACTAAACAACATGTTCATCAGGTTTCTGTTGTCATAGAAAACACAATTTCACTTAGTAGATAAAAAAATGTCTTCTGACAGGCAAATATGACAAAAGCAATGTAATCATCATCCGCAGCAGCAACGTCAACATCTTCGCCATGTGTATCAGTCTGAATCATAATTCCCCATGGTGTCATCTTCTTCATCACCCTCAACGTCCTCGAACGTTGGCTTCTTCTTGATCAACTCTTGTATGTCCATAGCACGATAGGCAATCTTTTCGCTGGCGTCATTGAAGTGATGGTTCTCAAAGATATTAGGAACATCTGTGTTATCTTGTACATTAGGAGCAGTGTAAGCATCATCTTGTGGTGCAACTTCATTAAACGAATTCCTTTGATCAAACCTCTGTTGGAAAAGGCAGTGCCTAGGACGTACTTAGGCACGCCTAGGCGCTAGGCAATGGCCAAACGCCTTTCCTAGGGCATAAATGGAGGTCTAGGGGGGGCAAGCAAGGAATTGCCTACCCAAGGAAGAAATGATGGCACATACTGCACTAATATGCCCTAAACTAATATCAAAACCCATATAATAATCACAAATACACTACGAGTAGAAAAAATATTACCGCCTAGGCCACACCTTTGCACTACTCTCCAGTCATCGCTACGTGCAAATGTGTCTTCCAAGAAAAATAACTGTGTTGCTTGATTTGCCAAAATAAAAGGCTCATTGGTATGGTACGCTGCCTTGACATTGATGGATTTGAAATAATTATCAGCTCTGGGTTTTGCGATCTTGGAAAACAGGTTATACCAACCACAGCACAACAGAACCACACACTGATGATCCTCGAAACTAGAGATATACTGCAACTGAACAATGTCTATTATGTTAGCATACATTTCAGTTGTATCTTTGTCATACGTATCTGTGCTCATGATGGCACTGTTTTGTGTCTTCCTTCCTTCATCTCGTGCAAGGGTGTTGTAGCGCACATCTCCAACAACGCAAGATTCATAATGACTTACCCAAGTATCATGACCCATTGCTACTGAGTAAAGGGCATCATCAACTGCATGCCCATCCTCCCGCATCTTCTTAACCTATGGTTAGAAAATAGACAAGCTGATCATCTTATGTACTCAATATATTAAAAAACTGATAGTGCAATTCAAAAGCTTACATGGCTCTTGAACCATTTCACAAATCCTGCCATAACCAGTTTGTCAATGTTTCTTGGATTTTACGGTAGTAACTCCTTTTTGTAGATGTTGCACAACATAGTGATCGCGTCAAACATCTAAATATATAAGAATGTGCTACAAGTTTAGTAGATTATGATGTATAAGCTGCAGTACTTAGCACTTACTTGATATAAGGTAGTATCTCAGGACAGTTATTCAACACATACCAAACCATTTTGTCCAAATCTTTAGGTTTGTCCTCTTGTGGACTCTTCCCTGTAACTCGAACAGAATAATCGAAAACATTGAGCCCGGGATTTTCTTCATCCACGTCTTTGCTAAGTTGATCAGATGTTTCAATGTATTTTGAGTAGAATGTCAACGCTTCTGTAGCAATGTAGGCCTCTGCAATGGAACCCTCGGGTCTAGCTTTGTTCCTAACATAGCCCTTGAAAGTGCCTAGCCGCCTTTCAATAGGGTACATCCAACCATACTGTACTGGACCTCTAAGTAGTGCCTCATCAGGTAGATGAACAGCCAAATGCACCATCACATCAAAGAAGGCTGGAGGATATATCTTCTCAAGGTCGCATAGGATAGTTGGTATCTTGTCTCTAAGACGCTCCAAAGCATCTATCCTGATATTTCTACTGCAGAGTTCCCTGAAGAATTGTCCCAACTCTGCAACTGCTCTGTATAAGTCAGGGCGGCCCAATCCTTTAAGGATAACAGGTAAAACCCTTTGAAGTAGGATGTGGCAGTCATGAGTTTTCAACCCTTGTACCTTGTCTCCATCTGCACTGACTCTCCTTTCAGGGTTGGAAGAAAATCCATGTGGGAATCTCACGCGTGACAGGACCTTGCAGAATTCTTTTCTTTTTACCATGTCCAAGATGTACACAGCTGGTGCCATATCCCGTTGTTTACCTTCATCTTGCACCTGCAAATCTTTTTCGATACCCAGGTGTGTCAAGTCAATCCTAAATTTTAAGGTATCTTTCGTCTTGCCTTCAATATTAAGAAGTGTGCCGATAATGTTGTCACATATATTTTTCTCGATGTGCATCACATCAAGATTATGCCGCAGATCCAAGTCTTTCCAATACTCCAAGTCCCACAAAGTGGACCTGCAGGTAAAAAATAATCTCTCTTCTGCCCTGCCACGCTTCCTTTTCCCTCTACCATTATCAGGATGGTTTACTGGTGTAATATGTCTGGCCTTCTCTAATTCCACTTGCAACTCATCGGCGGTGAGCCTCTTTGCGCATCATGGTTTTCATGCTTTGCATTGAACACATGTCTTCGGTATTTTCTAGGATGCGGCTTGTCCTTGGCTAGGAAACGACGGTGTCCAATGTAACAGATCTTGCTATGTATTGCATATGTCGGCGGATTCCTGTCACAGCGAACACATGCATTGTAACCATGTGTCGTTCGCCATAACATAGTGCCCAAAGCCGGATAATCATGGATGCACCAAATTATAACAACACGCAGAAAGAAATCAGCTGGTGGGCTGCTATATAGGTCTCGAGTGAGAACACCCCTCCATAGCTATTGAAGTTGCTCCACAAGAGGCTCCATGAACAAATCAAAATCCTTTCCAGGACTTTTTGGACCTGGGATGAGCAAGGCCATCATGTAGTTTAATTCTTTGGTGCAGACATTTGGAGTCATGTTTTAAGGGATAACAAGCACTGGCCACATGCTATACATCACGCTCTGGTGGCCAAATGGGTTAAATCCATCTGAAGCTAAGCCAAGTCTAATGTTTTTCGGGTCAGCAGCAAATGTTTCGTGCTTCTGATTGAAGCTTTTCCACTCACTACCATGTGATGGATGGCTCATTACATTCTGATCTCTGAAATCCTGGTTCCTAGAATGCCACAGTACATCCACTCTTGTTTCAGCATCATGAAACAACCTCTGCAATCTTGGTGTCATTGGAAGATGTCTCGGAACATTATGGGGAATCCTCTTCACAGCATCTCCATCTTTCCATCTTGATGATTTGCATTTTGGGCATTCACTTAAGTTGGCATAATCCTTCCGGAACAGAACACAATTATTCTTACAAACATGGATCATATCATATCCAATTCCAACTACACAAAGGAAATTCTTCATTTTATTGTAGGTGTGTGGCAACTCAGACGCATCTGGGAAAGCTTTGCGGGAAGCAGCCGACATTGCATCGAATGACTTGTTGGTCATCCGCTCGGATGTCTTCACCTGAAGAAAGGTGACCATAGCTGCGAATACTGACAGCTTATTTCCTGGTGTGACAACCACGTTGCATTTTTCCAACATGCGGGCCCACCGTTTTTCTTCTACAGGTGAAAGTTCACGGAGTGCATGAGCATTTCATAGCATTGTTTCAATGTTGGTCAAACTCACTGGCTCTGCCACCACCTCCTCCTCCTCCTCTTCCACCTGAGCATCAGGAAGATCAAGATGGTGATCTGTTGCTTCCACGTAGTCAATAACATTGACGTTCACAGCTTCACCATGACGAACCCACCTAGTATATGTGACTGACATCCCATACAAGTGTAGATGATTTTGCGCAGTTGACTGGGGTCTTGTAACTGAATTCATACAACTGCTACACGGGCAGAGCACATCTGATTTCAGACCACCATACTCAGCTCTGATAAAGTTCATGAAGTTTTCAACCCCCTCGACATATGCAGCGGAGAATCTTCGAGCAAAAGTTATCCAAGTCATGTCCATCTGTTAGACATACAAATTAGTTCTTCTACTAGATATTACAGGAAAAACATATATGCTTTCTTATCAAGTCCGAAAGAAAATACCTAGGTTGATGTCTAAACCTATGGCAAGATATTTGGATGAGCAGATCTAAGTAACGAAATATATGTAAAGCTAATTTAGTAAACAGATTTGAGTGCTAAATTATGGCAGGCTGTTTTAGCAGTCAATGAGGCCGAGCACACAGCCATCGAACTATCGAAGGCCATCGCAGCAACAAAGATCGAGTATAAAAAGGTGTAGAACTATTTCATCTAACAGATTGGCTACTAGACCATGGAAATCTATGTCACAATAAATATATGGCAGGATATTTTAGCAACTAATCGGCCTTGGCATGCCATCTCACCTAAGTAGATTGAGTGCAGAACAGGGCAAGGAAGCTTCTTAACCAGAGCATATTGACTGTAAACTACTTCGGCAAACAGTGAGATTAACAACGTCTATCAGCTAACATTTAGTGCTACACCGACATGCACGGGGCCTCAGTCTAGAATGCGCGTGCCATGGGAGAAGTTGACCGTCGTGCGTCTCCACACGAACATCGCCAGTGGTGGCGGCGTTAACCGTCGTGCGCCTCCACAAGAACGTCACCAGCGGTGGCGGTGCGGCTAGAGGACGGCAGTCTATGAGAGCGTACTATGGGAGCGAGAGGATCTCCGTGCATCCTCTCGATGAACCGCGGCGCCGACGTATCAGCGTGGCGGGGAGGGCGGCTTTGGCGGAGCGAATGGAGTGGAGGGGGCGGGGGGGAGGTGAGTTTGGGGAATATTATTGGCTAGCTGGCTGAAGGGCGGTTGAATCTAGGATTTGGGGGGAATATTTGGGTGGGGGGAGGATTTTCACGCGGTGGGCGGGGGGAGTTTTGCACATGGTCGGTTTCTCCAAGTGCAGTCCCACGTGTCAGTGAAGAGGCAAGCCGAAGCGCGTTCCATTTGCGTGAGCCGAGTGCAGCACCAAACGTGTGTGGGGTGCAATGCCACCGCGACAGGGGTGGTGTGAGTGTACCGCCTTTTTTCCTTTTAAACTAGGTGCTTCGGCCCCTAAAAAAACTTGTTGCTTCGCGCGATCCATCAATACTATTACTAGTAATGCGGTAATCCTGACTAAAATGGCGCGGCCGGGTCTTTTCCCCGCGCGATATGCTGGGAGGTTGGCTTAGTTGGTTTTTTAGGACAAGTAATGCTACACCTACGTAGTCCCAGTTACGTAATTAACATAATGTGAAACGTGTGAGCTGTTGATTGTAGATTGGGGGAGGGAGGGGCCCACCACCATGAAAATCAGGGGAGGAGAGAGAGAGGCAATTTACGTTAAACCTTTTGTAGGTTCCCATAGATGTAGAAAAATGTGAAATGCATGAATGTGCATTTGCAGATAAGGCCTTCCCCCGTTCATCCTTTTCTCCCACAAGATCTTAATCTTTCATGCAACGCACGGGCATCTTGCTAGTACTCCTACAATATACTATATTATTGTGAAAGTTCATATACACCAGCCGAGATTAATGCAAACGCAGCAGATTTTCATTATATTTCAAACTTTTATAGGACAGAAAAATAAAAGAAACCCGACCCTAAACCTATTCTACGGCGGCGACCGACGTCCTCCATCTGCGATCTCCATGTACGCGGGCGGGGTTCAAGACCCGTGAAGTGAAGGTGCGGTCTCTGGCGAAGAAAAGTAGAACACGGGAGACGGACCGGCCAGTTGGCACACCATGCCCTGCCGCCTCCCATGCCCTAGTTATCCTTGGAGGAGTCCCGACCTCGGCAGTGTCAGATGTTGGACGGCGGCAAGTAGGACGCGTGGCTGACGGTGCTCCCGTCGTCGGCCGCCAGCGTGGCCACCGCTTGTGCAGCGACTTGAGCAAGGACGGCGACTTCGAGCTCCAACCCCGAAGACAAGCTCTCCCGCAGAGCGTTCGCGCTTGCGGTCATGGCGAATGTGGTGCCAGGTAGGAGGACGATGCGCTATGGTGTGGAGGTTAGCTGGGCGTTGCCACTTTAAGTAGCGCATTCCGATGAGGCCAAGCGTCCTGGTGTGTCATTGAGTCGCCGGAGTTGGTTCCTCGGGCACCGAGCCTCTTAGAGACGGCATACGGACGTACGGCATGAATGCGGGTAGCTGGTGCCAGCTGGGAACGCAACGCGCGACGGCGTGAGGGACGAGGGTTTTTGGTGTGCCAGGGTAGTCAGCTGCGGTCGTGGCAACGTTGGAGATGCCCTTTGCTCACATGCGATCGACGCATGTCATTGAAAAAGCAAGACGACCCGGCATCGTCTCAGGTCCTGAGGATGCAGTTGGCCGTGCTGCACCACTCCGCGGACTTGTCCTGGCGCCCCGTGCATCCTCGACGAGCTGGATGTTGGGGTGTGTTTGGATTGTGGCCAAAGTGCACCTTACCAAAATTTTGGTCATGACCCAAAGATTGGTCTTTGTTTGGATGGTTGCTATCTTTTTTGAGGTTTTGGTCATGACCCAAAAATGGATGGTTGCCATTTTTTGGCATGCCAATGAACTCTAGCCAACTCTAGTTCATTTTTCTTGCTGATGTCGGACAAATCATGAGCTACCAAAACCTCAACCAAAATTTTGGCTACCCAATGCTTTGATGGGGCAACCTTGGGCACAAACCAAACATACTAGCTGTTGGTCATGCCACAACACTAACGCCAGCCTCGGCACACTGAAACCGACCGTGTCTAGCGATGATGAGCGTGTCGCTCACCGCGGTCGCCGTGTCCAGAGGTGGTGCTGGAGCTGCGCCACGTTGTTGGCCCCCACGACCCACATGAACAGTTGCCGGTGGCGAGCTAGGAGGTCGTGGGCCAGCTCCTCCATTGGACTAGTTTGCGCTACGTCGTCCCGACAGGTGTGCCCCACATGTCAGTTTCCCTATTTTCCTGGCCATATTTGAGCGTCAGTGCTCCGCGTTGCCCATTAGGCCTTTCACTATGTAGGCCAAGCGAGACAACTTATTGTTTATTTGAGCCGGTCAAGTATAATCATGTGGCGTTTGCTTATTTCTCATTCATCTCCAGCCCTCTTCTCCACCGATCATGTCGCCCTCCGGTCGAGTCCATCCTCCTGCATGCCTCATCTGAACATTTTGCCGAGTATCATTCGCATGTGGGCCTAGACCATGCTTGTATTTCCAATGTTTATTTGTAATTTTTCCAACATGCATACAAACAAATGGTTCGTTTGAAGTTTCACTTTGCCTCCACTACGTGTCGCTTCGCGTCTTAGTTTTGGCATCCCATTCGGTACATGCATGCCCCAACACATGCTGACGAGATTGATTGATGTTCAGAGATGAATTGCGTGTCGTGCAAGGAGATAAAGGTTTGGTCTATTTCTATGATAGAAATGACCCGCGGGGGGGGGGGGTCTATGTGGATCAGAGGGAGTATATTGTATGTTCATAAGCGAAACAAACGTATTGTACCCACCCTAGTCCTCTTTCAATCGATCTCCAGACCACGAGATGAAATCGAGAGAGAATGAGTGGGGGCATGTGTGATACCTAAGGGGGATTCAAAATTTTGAACAGGTGATCATAGCATCCGCAAATCATATATAAAGGGTATTCAATGTTCGTTTCGTTTTTGAACATACAATATACTCCCTCCTATCCTTTCTAGTTTACATATAAGTTTTATGTCTAGTCAAAGTATCTCTACTTTGATAAAAAAAGTATTAACATTCAACAACACCCAATCAATATTGTTAGATTCGTACGTATTCCTAGATTTGTACTCGAGATGGTTTCCAATTTGTTTTCAACCATGTGAATGTGATTGTTCTCGCGCATGCTCTTCCTACTAGGATTTCGCCACGTATAGCCAGTCCAATAGTAACTTTTTTTGAGCTCCCTGTCCAATAGTACTAGTGGAGTACTGACAACATCTGTACTAGAGTATGCAGTGCTCATACTTGTACTCCCTGCTTCCATTTATATAGGGCCTATGTGGAGGAGAGAGATGTGAAAAAGTAAGGGGAGTGAGGTCTCATGCAAGAGCCTAGCTATATACGCATTCCTAGTTAAATACGTACAATAAATATGAAGAAAGAGATGGAGAGGAGATGGAAAAAAAGTACTAATACAATAGCCAACCTTATAATTTTTTGGCAGGAAATAGCCAACCTTATAGCCCACACTACTGTATGAGTGCATATAATAGATGATGGCTATAGATGACATGGCAGTTCCTTATAGCCATCGACTGGCTATATTATTAACCATGCTCTAATGTGTTTTTCAAAACCACATTTGACTATTGACAAGATTAATAGTACATGACATGTATAATGTGAAAATTATATAATTGGAAGCTCCTTTCACATACGTATCCCTGCCTTACCCCCCTTTCGGTCACTTACTAGCAGACCCTACACTTGCTAGGCCCTGCATGTCAGTTACTTAATGGGTTCGGCCATGTCAGGGGATCCTCATCCGTAGTATACTCCCTCTGTTTTTATTTACTCCGCATAAAATGACACAGGCGGGGGAGGGGGAGGGACCTCGGTTTACTGTCAACTGCGGTCCCACAAGCGAGCCAAAACGCAAGACGAAGCGCATTCCATTCGGTGAGCGACGTGGAGGGTCCAGCGTGCTGGGCTACACCGCGCAGGCGACAAGAGCGATGTACAGTGAAAACCGACTGACCGGTCGTCATTGGAACCACTATTGACACCAGAACCTACGCTGCTCGCCCTACTCCAGCCACTGCCCTAAAACCACACCTAATCTGTAGCCCCTTTCCCCACCTTTTGATCCCCTAGCCCACATCAAGCGTCCCCTAGTTCGCCAGGAAGCCGTGGTGCGCCGCAAGATCACGTACTACAAGATGCTAACGTCGGAGCGCCGCGCAGAAATCACGGCGGCGGTCGGTGCTAGAGACCTCCGTTCCCAAGCTCTCTTTGCGGCGGGCCAATCCCCGAGTTCTCTAGATCCAAGCTACGAGGAGGAGGAAGCCGATCCAATGTTCATGGCAGAGGTCGCGGCGCAGAAGGCCCCCGATGGGTATGAGACGATGGACGTCGACTTCGTGCCGGCGTCCGAGTCCCCCATGGTGCAGGCGGACCAGTGGTTCAACCTGGCGATACTAAAGGAGGACCGGGAGGCAGAGACTCAACTCGACGCGGAGCGCGCGCATGCCGCTGCCATTGAGGCTCTCCTGCAGGCGGAACCAGACATCCCGGACTTGAACCGGGCGGCGGAGGCTCGACTCGACGCGGAGCGCGCGGATGCCGCTGCCATCGAGGCCATCCTGCAGGTGGAACCGGATGTCCTGGACTTGAACCGGGCGGTGCTCTCGTCCTTGCAGAGTGCCCGCATGCTCCGCGTGAATGAGTAGCTGGAGGCCAAGCACAACCATGGTGCGGAGACACACGTCAGTAGCTATGGCTGGTTCGCGCAGGCAGCCAAAGACGACGAGGCCGTCTCGTTTCGCGAGTAGTGATAGTTTTTCTTTATGTTGTTGTTTTTATGGATCTTTTGCTTTGTAAAAACATATATTGTTATGCAAGTCGCCTAACTTGGGTTAGTCTACCATTTGAGGCGGTTGGATGGATATCCTACATCTCCTAACCCTTCTTCCTCACCTCTTCTTCTTCCCCAACAGACCACCGCACCGGCCATACGGATACTCCCCAACATGCGGTTGGATAGACATACTCTATGAACAAAAATTATGTGTCAGCGGTAGGATGGCTGAGTTTGGTTTGATCACATGTGACAACACGTGTCAGTGAGGGTGTGTTCCCTTGGTTGGGTTTGCGGCGTGCAGGAGCAACTATGCATGTGAGGGTGCGGTGCGACCGCGACGTGCAGGAGCGACCGTGTGAGGGTGCGGTGCGATCGCGACAGCCGTGCGCAAGTGTACCTCCTTTTCATTTTGAAAACTTTAGGCAAACTTGGCAAAAATGTGTGGCCAAGTATGGCAATGCAACGCCTAGACCCAAACAGGATAAGTACGTAGTACTACGTACTAGGAGTACTAGTGTTAAAAAAGAAAGGCGGGGTTTTCCTTCGCAGGATTAATTGATACAAATCCGCGTTTCACGTGTCAATTAATGCGTATTTTTTCTCCAAAGCCCAAAGAGCTAACCATCTCACTCCTCATCGCTTGATTAATGAAGTGCCATGCAAACCAACCTTCTCACTTCCGCATGCATGCAGGGGTTATTAATGTCCTTGGTTGCTAGTACAAGGAAAACCCCATCAATTTTGCCTCGATTAGTGTTAGTGGCCTTTTGCAAATTGTAATTTTGATATACTGGCCTTGTGTACAAAAAAATGGAGGTAGTAACTATATTTGACTTCCTTCCCCATTGCGGTGACGTCGATGATATCTCGAACGTTGTGGTTTGGCGAAGTGCGTTCAACGGAGAACACCATTGAGGGAGACCACGGTAAGTCGTTCGCAAGTGCCGCCTGCAAGCCGAGACAACCGCCTTATTTGCATACAGGAAGTCCGTTGAACCAAAGGACGCGTAAATGTACTAGTACTACTCGTACACAATAGCGTCGTCCTTCCAGCTTAGTGCGGTGAGATGGTTACTCGAAGAAGACGATGGAGAAGCGGAGTCAGCGAAGACTTAAATGTTGGTTGCTTCGTCTGTTCTTTGTGATTTGACGCCTCACTGCTTTGTGATTTGTGATAGAAGGGACAGGGGAGTAGACTCTGTCCTCTATACTGTACATGCGTCCAAGCACGGGAGAAAGAGGAGAGATGTTGCATTTTTCTATTCTTCCAATCAATCAATCAGGGAGCTTCGGTTCCATCCTTTTGGCTTTGGAAACACCGTCCACAATGGTTCCCACGATGCCAAAAGCTATTTTCACATTTGGCTACACATTTTGAATGCCCTTAACTGTACCACTTGGTTTTGCTCCTGTGTTCTATCTACACAAATCTCAATTATATTAATCTAAAAAATTATAGAATCAAGATTGGTAAAAAGGAGGTGATTTTGCCGCGCGGATGGCAGGGGAGGTTTCTTATTTCTAGAGGACGTTGCCCTGGCAGTTTGCTAACATGCGGTCCCACGTGTCAGTGCTTTACCAAGCTGATCCGCTTCCCACATGAGGCAGAACAACGGCAGAAGCAATGCGTGGTTAACTTGAAGAAGATGAGGGAGAAGCGGATTCAGCAATGAGTGAAATGATGGTTGCTTCGTCCCTCCAACTTCTTTTTTAGCATTATTACTTCGTCCCTCCAACTTAACTGTGGGAAAGGTGCAGCTTTGTGATTTGACGCCTCATTGCTCATTACTACACCGGCACCATGACTGGGTGCTTCACCCCGGCTGCCCTGCACTGTATTCCGGTATGGCACATGGACCCAGTAGCTTGATGCCCCACATGTCGGTGAAAGGGACTAGAAGATTTATGAAAGCGAGCGCTCCACTCTTACGACGGAGGAGTACACGACACGACGGCCCACTGAACTGTCACTTGTACTGTATATCGTACTATAGTTTTGCTGTTTTGCATAATCCATCGATACAAACCCGATTAAACAGGAAAGGGCGGGATTTTTCCCGCGCGGTATATGATACTGGCCATACATTTCAAAGGCAACTTTAATGTATGCAAACTGAATAATTAAGTAACAATATGATATCTAGTAAAACTAAAAACACATATGATTTATTGTGTTAGAGTGTAGTAGTAGTGCTGTATTGCATAGTTGTTAGATGTAACATGCGAGAACGTGTAGAGATGTAGTTTTGGAGGGCCTACAAAGAGAAAAGCGTAATACGTTCACCAAACTTCAGAATAAGCTGATTACAGTCACTATATACGTTTTGCAGTGATTATACGGTCACTTGCTCACGGTTCAGCATCGGATTGCACTCTGTTGACCAGCCAAATAGTCTGCGTGGCACCATGTTGACTAGTTAAATTGACCATGTTCCTTGTGGGTCCCACCTGTTAGTTCGCATAGGGAAAAGGTCAGATAAAGACAAATTTATGCAGGCGTGACAAGACTCCACCCCGTGGGCGGGAATCACCTGGTTGTGTATGTGTCTGTCAGGGCCTGATGTGTGCGCATGCACGTGTAGGTTGAGCACTTGAGCGTGAGAGAGTGTGTTGGTCGTGTGGTGTACTAGTGTGTGCATGCATGTGTGCGTGTGTGTATGAGTGTTGTGTGCGTGCGTGGCTGCGTGTGTATGTGTGACTGTTGCGTGCGTGCGTGGGTGCATGTGTTCGTGTGAGTGTTGTGTGCATGCAGTTCGTGTGCATGCGTGCGTGTGTGTATAATCACCACACCAGCTCTTGTGTGTTAAAACAGACGGCTCAACATACCAATACAAGGCCACCTTGTCCGTTGTGCCCGCGGTCATGACTTCAAAAAACCATCCAATATTTTTTAGTCGTTTGTTTTCATTCTTACTAGCAAGATTCCCATGCGTTGCACGTAACATCAAGATGCATTTGTATGACTAGTTTATATTGTGAGAGAAAAGGATGAACGAGGGAAGGCCTTATTTGCAAATGTGGAGAGGTGTGTGGGTACATCTTAGGCAAAATTGTCATAATTTCTTTCCTATCCGTCAGATATAAATCGGACGACCTATATTGCAGGATGGCAGGCACACCATCATCATCAACTCTGTTTTTATAAGATGTATTTTATCCCTACTCTTATAAAAAGCATAGTCGGTGATGATCGTGTGGCTACCATCCTGCAATATAGGACGTCCGATCTATATTTGACGGATAGGAAGGAAACTGTGGCAATTTTGCAAAAAGATACCCACACCCCTCTCTACAATTGCAAATATGGCCTTCCCTTGTTCATCCTTTTCTCCCACAAGATAACTACTCATACAAATGCATCTTGATGTTCCGTGCAACGCATGGGCATCTTGCTAGTATTTTATAAGAGTGTAGATGTAGAGTAGATACAAGCCGACAGGTGGGCCCGATGGTAGTGAGATAATGTGATGCAACACTAGAGGTGCCACGTGGAGCATTTAACTGGTCAACTAGTCGTGTCTTGAGCAAATACAAAGTTGTACGGTGAGCCCGTGACTGTATAATAACCACAAAACGTAAATGGTGACCGTAATGAGTGGATTCTGAAGTCCAATGTACGTATCGTGCTTTCGCTTCAAATACAATGATAGTCACTGTATATATCGCGAGAGAAAGATGAAACATGTGTGAATGTGCTGGGGGCTTACTTTTAGACGACCTGGAGATAGTTTGTGTGCGTACGGGAAAGGGGCGTAGAGGGGGGGTATGCGATGGAGAGAGAGAGAGATGCTCTTCGTTTCTCTTTATTATGACTAACTCTATATATAGTATAAAATATACAAATTCACAGTGCGGAATAAATATCATTGTGGGCACCATGCAATGCAAGCGTTCATACTCCTCCATATCACTTTGTAATGTTGAATATATGTAGAAATTCTAAAATATTTTTTTGCCACACTTTATTCAAAAGGAATGTTGTATGCGAAATAAACGTAAAGAGAGGGATTTTTAAATCAATGGGGTATGTGATGTAACATGTGTGAATGTGTACTTGATGCATTTGGCAGGGCCTAGAGAGGTATGTGTGTGTATTACGTATTCGAGAGAGGCATGGATAGAGGGGCCGACAGGGGGGGTGGGAGAGATAGAACGAGAAATGAGAGTGGTCTAGAGAGAGAGAGACGAATATGACGTCATGGCGAGAGATTCCCTTGAGTGTGTATATGCAAGGGGGAGTGGATAGAGGCACCAGGAAAATATATTTTGTGTGTGTGGTGTTTGTGTTGGTATGTGTGGGTGTGAGAACATAACGAGACATGGGGGCAGAGGGTGCGTCACCGCGTGAGGTCCGGTGGGTCGAGGTGAGGCCCTTCGTTCGGTCCCGTCCTACGTCACATTGGTCGGCCCGTGACGCATTTAGGGAGACCCATGGATGACTAGTCGTACAAGACAAAGATAGCATAATTGTGAAGGACTCTATGTCCACTAACAAAGCTGGATAGGATTTGTAACTCTAGGTTCTCGGACAAAGGTAACCCCTTTATCTCTGATATTACTATTCATCCAACCTAACTTTAAGGGGCATCCTACAGAATGCTCTGCTAGAATCATACTCGTTGATTAGGAAGAGAGGTGTGAGACAATGCGTGAGAGACAGGTGAGGGAGTCCTGGATTAGGGGGTGTCCGGGTGGCCGGACTATACCTTCGACCGGACTCCTGGACTATGAAGATACAAGATTGAAGACTTCGTCCCGTGTCTGGAAGGGACTTTCCTTGGCGTGGAAGGCAAGGTTGGCGATATGGATATGTAAATCTCCTACCATTGTAACCGACTCTGTTTAACCCTAGCCCTCTCTGGTGCCTATATAAACCGGAGAGTTTTGGTCCGTAGGACGAACAACAATCATACCGTAGGCTAGCTTCTAGGGTTTAGCCTCTCTGATCTCGTGGTAGATCTACTCTTGTACTACCCATATCATCAATATTAATCAAGCAGGACGTAGGGTTTTACCTCCATCAAGAGGGCCCGAACCTGGGTCCTCCTGTTACCATCCGACCTAGACGCACAGTTCGGGACCCCCTACCTGAGATCCGCCGGTTTTGACACCGACATTGGTGCTTTCATTGAGAGTTCCTCTGTGTCGTCGCTTTTAGGTCTGATGGCTTCTCCGATCATCAACAGCGATGCGATCCAGGGTGAGACTTTTCTCCCCGGACAGATCTTCGTATTCGGCGGCTTTGCACTGCGGGCCAATTCGCTTGGTCATTTGGAGAAGATCGAAAGCTACGCCCCTGGCCATCAGGTCAGATTTGGAAGTTTGAACTACACGGCCGACATCCGCGGAGACTTGATCTTCGACGGACTCGAGCCACAGCTGAGCGTGCCGCACTGTCACGATGGGCATGATTTAGCTCTACCGCCGAATAGTGCCTTGGAGGCCGCACCTGTGTCTGCTCCGACCCCCAGCTCGGAGCTGATGACACCAACCGAGGATGGGTGGTTAGACACCGCCTCAGGGGCTGCAATTTCTATGGTGATCGAGCCGAACACCAGCCCTGTTCTCCGCAAAGCCCGTGACTCCAAGGAGCCGGACTCCTCTCCAGACTCTAAGCCCTCTGCACCCCGATCGATCGAACCCGATTGGACGCCGATCTGGAGTTCACCGCCGCGGACATCTTTCAGCACTCGCCCTTCAGCGATATTCTAAATTCACTAAAGTCTCTCTCTTTGTCAGGAGAGCCCTGGCCGGACTATGGTCGGCAAGGTTGGGATGCAGATGATGAAGAAATTCAAGGCCCACCCACCACCCACTTCGTAGCCACTGTCGATGATTTAACCGACATGCTCGACTTCAACTCCGAAGACATCGATGATATGGATGCCGATGCAGGAGACGATCAAGAACCAGCGCCTATAGGGCACTGGAAAGCCACCTCGTCGTATGATATATACATGGTGGACACCCCAAAAGAAGGCAATGGCGATGGAACAGCGGAGGATGACCCCTCCAAGAAGCAGCCTAAGCGCCAGCGTCAGCGGCGCCGCTCTAAATCCCGCCAAAAAAAATGGTGATTCCGGCACGGGGGATAATAACACCCCGGACAGTGCCGAAGACAACCACCTCCAGCAAGATTCAGCACAGGAGGATAGAGAAGCCAGCCCTCATGAGAGAGCGGTAGACAGAGAGGTCGAGGACGATAATTATATGCCTATCTCCGAAGACGAGGCAAGCCTCGACGACGACGAATTTGTCGTGCCGGAGGATCCCGTCGAACAAGAGCGTTTCAAATGCAGGCTTATGGCCACGACGAGCAGCCTCAAGAAAAAACAGCAACAGCTTAGAGCTGATCAAGATTTGCTAGCCGACAGATGGACTGAAGTCCTTGCAGCCGAAGAGTATGAACTCGAACACCCCTCCAAGAGCTACCCAAAGCACAGGTTGCTACCCCAAATAGAGGATGAAGCACTTAAACCTACATCACCAGCGCATGATGCGGCCGACCGGCCACCCCGTGGCCGCGACAGAGAGGCCTCTCGGCCCTCCACTCAAGTCGCACCGCGGCGCCGCTGAAAAACTACCAAGGCATGGGAAAATGCGCCAGACCTGCGAGACACATTGGAGGACAAGGCCAGGCAAACAAGATCGATCTACGGATCACGTGGGCGCACCACGGCACGAGACGGTACTCGTCACGCCGGATATAGTAAATCTGGCCGGGCCGAACACAGTAGACAAAGCTCGTTTGAGCTGCGTCGTGATATAGCCCAGTACAGAGACAGAGCTCGTTTGAGCTGCGTCATGATATAGCCTAGTACAGAGAGTTAATGCTTCTGAAAGACTGTGTATCGGTCATCCGTTTGTCAAACACCATGTAGTGCGAGAAATCCAACGGAGGAGATCGAGTCTTGTGGGGAAAAGTGTGCAAACCTCTGCAGAGTGTACAAACTAATCATGATTAGCCGTGTCCCCGGTTATGGACAACTTGAGTATCTGGTTCTTGAATTATCGTGTTGATCTCATCACGTTACTTAATTAATTTGTTGGGCTGTTAACTTTTAATTGGGATTGAGTTGGAGGAACCTTCTCAATAATTTTTCAACCAACTTTGTAGTTAAATAAAATATATTCCTTTTTTGTAGGAAAAAATTGGCTTTTCGCAAAAACATTATAAACATAGAGCTCTTCCACCAGCCAAATATGCATGTAGTGATAATTATTATTCATCATTATGTTATGGTGTGAATTTGCGAGTACATTGAATGTACTGACCCTTTGTGGCTGAAACGTCTCATGTTGCAGAATTCTTACGACGAGTAAGTGATACGTTAGGGTTACAATTTCTACACTCAACTTTGTCGTTGGTGTTGATGGGAATCTACAATTGTTGTTACTTCCTCTATTTGGTCGAGGTAATAGTATTTACGTTACTTTATACATGTGATTTACCTCTGTTATAAATCCCTGAGTACTGTGTGTGTCAGCATACCGATCCAGGGATGACACTTAAGCACAGAGACTTGACCGTCTAAGGTCGGTTCGCTACACTAGTTTTGTTTGCCGGGCAATGTTGTAGAGCTATCATATGTCTCTTATCATTTATTTTTCAGCCACCTAATATCTGCTACTTTTATAGTGCTTTAGTTCTGCGCACACTTCACCCATATTCTCACTATTGTTTTTTTATGCATGGGTATTTCAGACTCTGCCAATCAGTTGATAGAAGCACAAAATAAAAGAGAGAAGCAGCTCCAGATTTCTTCGGGCTTAGGCAAGACACATTTCAGCATTATAAAGGGTGCAGTGTCAGCAGATGGACACGGTAAAAGTAGCTCTAGAGTTGATGATCTCGCTCACCATGAACCACCATCGCAGGTGCTTTCTTTAACTTCACGGTGTCATATGTGGTTGCATGTTGCATATGGTGTCTAGCTTGTATTCAAAAGGCCGAAGTCGGTCTTTATTAAGATAAGGAAAGATATTTTGTACATGAACCACCATCCCGTGAGAACCAGAAGACAAATAGCTAGTCAGGGCATTGGCCGAGCCAGTGACAAGCGTAGCAAAGAGAGGCATCACCTGGCAGCCAACTAAAAAGCCGCGATGGTGGCGAAGCAGCCCGCCTCCCACCAGGCTCTCAGGTCCTAGATGATAATGCTCACCACTCCAGTCGGATGTCTAGCTTGTATTGCATCCAATTTGGTTAAATTGCACCTGCTTAGCTTACACATTATACCTTTGAATATGACATGCCTTTTTGTTTTTGTTACATACTAGTACATCTGTGTATTAACCATGTTCTTACATCAAACTAATGTTCTTGTGTATCCCTCATCAATCACTTATGATGAGGCAGTCAGGCAAATGGAATACTCCTCATTTAAAGAATGCAGCATCAGCCTCCCGACATGATTCTCAAGAAATAGCAAGGCTAGATGAAGATAGTGAATGTAGCTCTGTAGTTGATTACCGCATTTCCCCTACACTAGCATCATAGGTGCTTGCTCTAACTTGGCAGCGTGATATGTGGTTGCATGTTGCATATGGTGTCTAGATTGTAATTCTTCCTATCTGGTTAAACTGCATCTGCTATTCTGCTTAGGTTATACATTATACCTGTTAATGTGACATGCCTTCCTGTATTTAGTACATTATACATCTGTCTATTAAGCATGTCCTCACATAAAACTATTGTTTTTTGTATCCCGCATAAATCAATATGACGAGACACCTTCAGTATATGCAGTGTGATATTAGTTGCATCTTTGATATGATTTATAGCATGCGCTGCTTCTAATTTGTTGAAATGCCATTTATGATGGGACACTTTTAACTTGGCAGAGTCATATTGGTTGAATCTTTCACGTGGTGTCTAGCTTGCATTGCTTCTTATTTGGTGAAATGGTTTCTGCTTAGTTTACACAAACAGTTGTGAATATGCCATGCCATCTTGTTTTTCGTATTATTCCATCCTGGAATCATATGTGTTTGCCTTACATCAAAGTAGTGATTGTCAGTATCATGCACGAATGAGTTCTGAAGAGTGAATTTTATTGCCTTTTCTTGTTGGTTTTACTTGACAATTCAAAATCAATAAAGCGGAAGGAAGTTAGCAACGCAACGGATGAAGGTGCTCCTTCCAAATGGAGGGCCTCTACAGATTCTACTCCTCCATCCCCCCAAGATGATTTCCAAGACAACACATGCATAGACACTCAACGTAGCTGTGTTGGTGATGAGCACGTCTCCCCTAGTGCACCATCAAAGGTGCTCCCTCTAACTTGGCACTGTTATATGTGGTTGCATGTTATGTATGATGTCTAGCTGGTATTGCTTCTAATTTTGTTGAATTGCATCTGCTTACTTTACACATTATACTTGTGACTAAGACACGTGTTCCTGTTTCTAGAACATACAATATCTATCTATCACACCATGTTCTTACATCAAAGTACATTTGTTCTGAAGAACTAAGTTATTCGTTTTTCTTGTCGACTTGACTTAACATGGCACAGAGAAAGAGGAAGCAAGACAGAACGACAGGGAAAGGGAAGCACAACAATCCTGCATATTCTGCTGGTACTGATGGTGCAATAGAAGGTCAAAGTCCAGCGGAAAATTGTACCAACAGGGTATCCCATGCTACACGAGCTGCAGAACAAGCCAAACAGAAACAAATAGTTGCCACCAAACAAGCACAACCCTAGTTGTTGCAACACCTTCCATAGTACCACCAGCTGCACGATTTACTCGTTCATCAACTCAGCTAGCAGCACATTCCCAAGCTCCCTTGCCACCTGACACTACTTCCAAAGCACTCTTGACACAAGATGAGTTGGCAAGATCAGATGAAATTTGTGAGCTTCAACAGCAAGAAGGTATTTGTTGGAGTCAAGTTACAGTTTCATGCTTCTTTATATGTAGTCTCACAGTTTGATGTACACTCACACTTCCAATGTTTGTTGTTGGACAAGCACCTAGGCGCAAGAGGAAACAAACATAAGGGATAATGCTCGATAGGTTAACTAAATCTAGAGGAGGAAGAATGGAGATCCGTTTTGAGGCAGGTTTGAAAAGGCCACGTGATGCTACAGAGTCAGCCAAGTTAGTATCAGAGGCAGTGACAAAGACGAAACCCAGTTCAACACCTTCCTCGACCAGTTATCTGTAAGTATGGTTATGTATGGAAACTAGTAATATCGTCCTGCTCTACCCAATACTTTCTAGGTTGCTGATAATGAGACTCCCATAATTTTCAACAGATGAGGTTCAAGTTGGATAGCCAAGCTGATGCAACCAGACAAGCTTGCACCCATGTTTTCAAGTCTGCTCTGCGATAGTATCGGTATAACTTGAGGAAAACTCACTTTGAAGGCAAGGCTAACAGTGAACTTGCCCAAACATCTCTAGTGGAAAATATATCTGATGAAGACTGGAGAGGCCTCGTTAAACACTGGTCCAATCCGAAGTATCAGGTACATTATATATATGTCATCAGATCACATGTTGAAGTCCTATTTACGCATGTGCCACACAAATCTATCTTCTTGTAGGTGAACTATTCAAAGAACAAGGCCAACCGTACGAAAGTGAAATTCCAACAGACAACAGGATCTCGTAGCTATATTCCACACTGCGAGGCTCTTGTAATTAGCTGTAGTTTCACTCTTTTTGTTGTACCATATTATCAAATCTATATTGACTTGTTCCAAATGCAGAGGAAAGCCCACAAGGACCAAAAAGTACCTGAACCAAATGCTGTGGAAATCTTCAAAGACTGTCACACTAGCAAGAATAAGGGCATGACTACACCAGTCAAAGCCATTGTTGTAAGTCCTTAATCCTCATGCCTTTTAACTACTACTTACTTTGACCTGTGCCTTGAACTGCATGGTTTGCAGCCAATGTCTATAACTCTTTTCAATTTTATACACAATTGTCTTAGCGTATCATTGCACCTTACATGGTTTAAAAGAGAGGAGTGATGTTCCTTTGATCTTGACCTGTAATCTAGTTCCGTGCTGGACTTGCCCACACAACGTTACAATTGCATGTTTATCTATTCTCATTTGTTTTGTGATATGAATGATGTCATACTATGCTTGCCGTATTATAAACTTCGTCTCTTTATCCTTAGCCCTCAATACAATGTGAAGAAATAGACAGTACATTAGCGATGGTACATGGTCATATGTTTGGAACCTGGTTTTATTATGTACTTTGCAATAAAATACAACTATTATTTTACATGGTTTCACCAGAATAAGGTCTATATATAGACCAAAGCTATTTTGTTTGGTTTTGCTGCCTCCTTAATATCTTCTGTTCTGGTACTACTAATGTAAAACCACAACTTTTCAGCGAGCTATGAAAAAAATGGTGGAACCGCCACCTTCTGAAGGTGGCGAGGCAACTATAACCGCAATGTCAGCTCTTGCTGCAGTGGGTCAGTACATGTCCACTAACAGTGCCAAAATCACATTCCTGCGTAATACTGGGTTGGTTGTTAAGGCAATCTCGTCCAAACTGCCTCATGATCAAGATATGCAAGATCAAAACAATGTTGTATCTGCGCTCCAGACACAAGTCCAATCCGTAACAGAGACCCTTTGTGAAACAAGGAGCGACATTGTTTGATGTTGTCAAGATATGCATGGTTTTGAAACCAGACTATCAGGCATGTGCTATGTTGTTCAGGAGTCTAGGAGAACTAAAGGCGAAGGTTATGGTGCTCCATCGGACAATACAACATGAAAACGTAACAGTCAGGTCAAATGAACTGAGCTTCTGAACTTCTGGTGGTGCATTTATCTGCTAGACGGTTAACTTTTATGCCAACCTTCCCTTTGTTTTATAGTTGTCATTTGTTTTGGTGCGATACAAAATTTGTTCTTAACGTGCAACCACCGGCTGAAGAAAACAACAAGCCATTTTTGTATAGTGTAGGGTGTTCCCTATATTTGCACTGGTGGCGAACTTTGATGCCCACCGGCTGTAGTTAACATGGGCCTCCTATGGGCCGTAGAAACAATGGGCCTTCTAAGGGCCATAGAAACAATGGGCCTTCTATGCGGCGTAGAAACAATGAGCCTTATACGGGTCGTAGACACAATGGGCCTTCTATGGGCCGTATCATCAATGGGCCTTCTACGGGCTTATGATCGGTTGGCCAAACATGGGCCAATAATAGCCCACATTATGGTCGTAAATGGGATAGAGTTGAAATCGTCCATTTATGGGCCGACCATAACGGGCCGTCGTTAATCGGCCATATTTTGATGACGCTATGAAAACGGCCCAACGTATTAACGGGCCACAAACGGGCCGACTGTAACCACAGGCTGAATTTGGCCCACAGGCAGAAAATGACAGTAATGGTCCGTAAGTAAACGAATGTGGAAATGAGCCCAAGAATAAATGGGCCTAGAGAAGGCCGAAAGATAACATGGGCTGGAAACGGCCCAATGGAATAATGGGTCGTTAATGGGTATAAAGTGATACACTGTTCATTATGGGCCAGTTTCACCACGGGCCGCCGTTAATGGGTATAAAGTGATACACTGTTCATTACGGGCCAGTTTTACCACGGGCCGTTAATGGGCCGAGAGTAATAAGGGCCTCATATGGGCCAAAAGATGTCATGGGCCATACATGGTCCGAAAGTTAAAACGGGCTGGAATTATATTGGACGGCCGAGATGACGCTACTAGGCCTAATTCGGTTAGGCCGTAAACGGGCCCTGGGTTAGCGGGATGTAAATGGGCTATATGCGAACATGTCATTAACAGCTTGCCGTGGGCCGGCCCGCCACCTTTTGAACAAGTCAAATGGGTCAGACTTTTCACAAGAATGGGCCTCTGTTGGGCCGTGCCACGTGTCGACATATCATAGGCGCTTTGTGTCCAATGAGTGGATGACATCTATCCCAACGGTGAGCCGACACATGTTTCCTCCAGCCAATGATGATTTTACATGTGGAAAATCCCCATTGGTCGGGGATGTTAACGGGTTATCGGATCCAAAACCGGACTTGATAGCTTAACGGTGCTCCGTTACGATGGATGCCATGTGTCGGTCACCCTTAACGAAAGCACTTCTGTGACATGCGATTTATCATCATGGAAGTGGACACTTCCGTGATGATAATTTTGGTAATGTCATGGAACGCTTCTACGGTAGCACAGGTATGACTATCTTGATTCTGTCACAAATTTGTCATGGATGTACATGCATGACAAAAAACGCGACCTACTGTGACAAACACGTATCATCATGGAAGTGTATTTTTTTGTAGTGTATGGTCCCACTCGGGCGATATGATTTGGATCCAGTTTGGTGAAACGTATCTTCCCCATGGCCCAGGCTTCTCGTGCGCCTTCATAGCAGGCGGATGTCTTCCATAGCTCTAACTGGCACCAGACACCTTTAAACAGGTTTGCCAAGCCCTTCATACTTTCTGGAGGGGTATCAGATGGCCATAAAGCCTTCACCATACTCTTCATGGCTTTCTGGGCCCGAGCATGTATCACAGACAGTTCCTTCAGCACGTCACCTTGAAATCCAGATACTTCTTCCTCCGGTCGACCAGCCAACAGGCCTGCGGCAACAGAGTCATGACATTCCAAACTATGGACTAAACATGAGCACCTAGGGTGGTTTTGCATAAAAAGGAAAGACATATTAAACATGCCGCCCTTCGGTGTTTCATTCTCTTTCTGAGGGGACGATAACTGAGCCCTCAAGATCTCTATCTCTTTGGATTGTTTGTTTTTTCCTCCTCGTGATTTTCTCCCTGGACATGCACGTTGCGATCTTTTTCATTTCCGCCAGTTCGGCGGTGACAGCATTCAGTTGCGTCTGGTTTGTTTTCAGCTCCTGGGCTAGCGGAGTGTTCTTTTCTTTAAGAACTTGCAAATAGTATTGTTCCTTAAATCATTTTGCTTCACCGGTTCATGCCTCGGGGGCTACTAGCATATGACCATACAAATTGCATAAACTTTTACCTGTTTGTCCTTTGAGAACAACTGAGTCACTCCGGCAAGTCCGTCTCGAGCTGCTCGGATATATGCATCCACCAAACTAAGTGCGGTAAATTCTTGCTCAAAGAAGGCCGGAGCACGCATGCCCTCTTTCAATCGACGGTGATTCATCACGCTCACCGCTTTGGAGTTTGTGACAAATATGTCACCCAAATCCTCATTAGGAGGCAGAACTGGCATTGCATCAGCTCCCGTTCTAGTTGACGAGTTCGGCACCGGATCGGCGGACATTCGGCTAACAGGGCGCTTTCCCGCCGTCTGCTGCGTGTTTCTCCTGACATCAATAAGAAAGGAGACATTGAACAATCCGAACTCGTACCCGGGCATGTATTAAAACAGACATACCTCTTAGAGGGCCGTGAGGTTTCTGCAGCACTCCCGGTCCCCCTTTGCTTCAAATGACTACCCCGTGTGGGGGCTACCCTGGAGGAGGTACGGTCCGCTGAGCACCGATCCTATTAAAATTTGGATCAGTATAATGAGCAAAAGTGCAGATAAGGGTTTCCTTTCAAGAGCCCTCCGAACACTCACGATGAAGAAGGGATAGAGGCGGGGGTAGTCGGCGGTGATAGCCACTTCCAAGCCGTCAGGGCTTGCTTGATAAAATACCCCATCGTCGAACTCTATGTATATGTCTGGATCCTCGCAAAAGCCAGGGTCTCCATCGCGGTTATGATCCTCTGGCTGGGAAGCGGGACAGTGTACGTCCTCGGTCATCTTCCTCTGTGACTATGTGTGGCAACAAAGAGAAAATTTGATTAGTATCTATAACAGCAATAAAATAACACAGACGATCGAAATCTTACCCATTCAATGGGGTTGTACATGGAGTAGCCTTCCCGGCAGTTTAAGCATAGGAAATCTTATTTCTCACCCTTATACAAATCGGCCAAGATTGTGGCCAGTTCGGCTGGGGTATCCGGACTCTTCCGTCTGTAACAGGACGTGTCATCTTCTCCGTTGTAACACCATAAGGGGGTTACTCTGGATTGGAGAGGCTGAACACACCTCTCTATTGCAATAGCCATGACCTCGACTATCGAGAGCTCGGTGTGGGCTTGCAGCCTGACCTTGCTGACCAACCTCTTCCTTGGGACTTCGGGGACGCCAGTTAAGGCGCTTCTATAAAGGAGCACTGGAAAATTCAGGAAAGCCACGCCGAACTGGGTCCGGCAGTGGGACGTAGTCCATGTAGAACCATTCCAAAGACCACTATCCGGATCCGGCTATGTGCCATACTTCGGCGCTGCTCACTTTAAATATGAAACCTCCTCAATGGCGGGGGACGAGGCAAAAGAACTTCCTCCATAGTTCAAAATGGACCTCAATTCCTAAGAATAGTTTGCAGAGGGCAACGAAGCCTAAGATGTGCAGAATTGAACCTGGGGTAAGGTTGTGCAGTTGGATGCCGTAAAATTTTAGTAAGCCCCTGAGGAAGGGATGGCTTGCAAATCCTAGGCCCCGCAATAGGAATGGGACAAAGCACACACTATCCTCCTTGTTGGGGTTGGGGAAATTCTTAGCCATCACATCATTGCTGATTGAGGCCAATCTCGCTCAAACGGAGACTAGATCTGCGAGGGGAAGATAGCCCTGCGTCTGGAGTCAACTCAGCTGAAGGTTTTGTTTGTAGCTAACCTTGGCGGATTTTATTTTGCATGATGTGAGATGGAATTTGGGGATCTAAGTCTCCTTATATAGATGCCATCTATGCGTGGTGAGGGGCTTATTTGCAAAAAATCACGAACCATTCGTATTCATTCGGCGTGCGGAAATCTAAGCGACCACAGGAAGGAATCATAAAGGCAGCGCATCGAGGTTAGAGCCAGACTGTCATCAATCCGAAGTATGAATGAAGAACCCACCTTGCAAAGCCGAAGATATAAGCCGGATACTACGTCGTCATTAAAGGCAAGTTTGGGGGCTAATGAGGGAGTCCTGGATTAAGGGGTCCTCGGGTGTCTGGGCTGTGTGTTATGGGCCGGACTCATGGGTTGTGAAGATACAAGGAAGAAGACCCTCCCGCGTGTCCGGATAGGACTCTCCTTTTGGTGGATGGAAAGATTGGCGTTCGGATGTATAGTTTCCTTCTTTTGTAAACTGACTCTCTATAATCCTAGGCCCCTCTGGTGTCTATATAGACCGGAGGGTTTAGTCTGTAGAGGGGATCAGAATTCATATAGGCTAGACATCTAGAGTTAGCCATTATGATCTCGAGGTAGACCAACTCTTGTAGCCCCCATATTCATCAAAGTCAATCAACCAGGAACTATGGTTTTACCTCCATTAAGAGGGCCCGAACCTGGGTAAACATCGTGTCCCCTTTGTCTCCGGTTACCTTCGATCCTCAGACGCACAGTTTGGGACCCCCTACCCAAGATCGGCCGGTTTTGACACCGACAACGTCACCCCTGGATTTTCTTTTTATTTGAATTTAATTCAAATCTTGACTAGAAACTTCCACCAGCCATAACTTTTAAACCATAAGTCCAAATGAATTGATTCTTTTTGCATTGTGTTTGTTTTGAAAAGTTCTACCGGGACACCAAAATGGAGGATTTTTCTCTACTGTCTAGAATTTCTGGTGATTTTCAGAATGATTCTTGATATTTTCTTTTTCTATTTTTAAATATTTTCAGAGGGAGAAGCTTGTCTTGAAGATAACCAGGAGGAGTGTGAACCTCCTCCGACCTAAGGCAAGCCACACCAACATTTGCATGGTGTCATTTCAATATTTATGATTTTCCAACTTGAATATGTGTTACTTCATGCATTTAATTATTGAAATGAATATTACTTATGCTAGTTACTTTGCTATAGTTCAAGTGTTTAGTTTAAAGTAGTGTTTGAATATCTAGGCTAGCATGAGTTAGTAGAAGTAGTTTTGATTATGTGATTATGATGTGGTTATGACATGACTAGCATTGGTATTATTTTCATATGCGAGAGATTGATTTTTATGGCTTAGTGTCATGACTAAAAAGGATGAGTGTTAAGAACCAGTGAAGTAAAATCAGTAAGGTTTGGTGATGACTAGTGCCAGTAGAAAACTTGATGATGTTGATCCGTTTACTCTAAGTGTTATGTGATGCATGTCTGACGGTTGCATGTTCATGGCGTATTGTGACTCAAGTTATTTTATTTCAAGTTAAAACTGATGTTAATTCAACTTGAACATCACGTTGATCGTGTCATGGTGCCACTGAATCAAGTTTTTCCAAGTGCAACCACATTTGCCTATATGGGAAGGCCTTTACACTACAAAAAAATACACTTCCGTGATGATGCGTGTTTCTCACAGTAGGTCGCTTTTTTGTCATGCATGTACATCCATGACAAATTTATGACAGAATCAAGATAGTCATACTTGTGCTATCGTAGAACTGTTCCATGACATTACCAAAATTATCATCACGGAAGTGTCCACTTCCATGACGATAAATCGCGCGTCACAGAAGTGCTTTCGTCAAGGGTGACAGACATGTGGCATCCACCGCAATGGAACGCCGTTAAGCTATCGGGTCGGGTTTTGGATCCGATAACGCATTAACAGCCCCGACCAATGGGAAATTTCCACGTGTAAAATTCTTATTGGACGGACGAAACACGTGTCATCTCGTCAGTGGGTCAGATAGGCGCCTATGATACGTCGACATGTGGCACAGCCCAACAGAGGCCCATTCCTGTGAAAAGGCCGACCCGTTTGACTTGGTCAAAAGCTGGCGGGCCGGCCCATGGAAAGCCTGTTAACGGCATGTTTGAATATAGCCCATTTACAGCTCGCTAACCCAAGGCCCGTTACGCCCTATCCGAATTAGGCCCAGTAGCGTCATCTGGGCCATCCAATATGATTCCAGCCCGTTTTCACTTCTGGCCCATGTATGGCCCATGACGTCTTTCGGCCCATATGAGGCCCTATGTAACTCTTGGCCTACTAACGGCCCGTGGTGAAACTGGCCCGTAATGAACAGTGTATCACTTTACACCCATTAACGACCTATGGTAAAACTGGCCCGTAATGAACAGTGTATCACTTTATACCCATTAACGGCCCATTATTCTGTTGGGCCGTTTCCAGCCCATGTTATCTTTCGGCCTTCTCAGAGCCCATTTATTCTTGGGCTCATTTCCAGCATTCGTTTACTTAGGGCTCGTTACAGTCATTTTCTGCTTGTGGGCCAAATTCATCCCGTGGTTACAGTCGGCCCGTTTGTGGTCCGTTAATACGTTGGGCCGATTTCATAGAGTCATCAAATATGGCCTATTAACGATGGCCCATTATGGTCGGCCCATGAACGGACGATTCCAACTCTAGCCCATTTACGGCCATAATGCGGTCTGTTTGGCCCATGTTTGGCCAATCGATTATACGGCCCGTATAAGGCCCATTGATAATATGGCCCGCAGAAGGCCCATTATTTCTACGGCCCGTAGAAGGCCCATTGTTTCTACGGCCCGTAGAAGGCCCACTGTTTCTAGGGCCAGTAGGAGGCCCAGTCTCACTATAGTAAATATTAGCCCATGGTTATTGTGGCCTAGTTTTAAAAAATAGGTTATTGCAGCCACTAGCTAACCGCGGAAAAAGAACTGCAATGACTACAAGCAAACAAATAAACAAGACAACAAGGAAATAAATACGCAAGCAACTAACGCTAGGCTATCACGGCTATTACACATATTACATCCACTGGGCATCAAAGTTTGCCACCAGTGCAAATATAGGGAACAAATCAGCATATCATATACACTCGTTGTCAAAGTTGGCGACCAGCGCAAATAAACGCCGTAGCAAAACAAATCCAGAACTGAAATCACTTTAGAAGATCTAAAGAAACAATATCCTGGGTACCCATAATGCTGGCAAGATGCTTAGCAAGCTTATTAACTTTCTCTTGTTTGGCGCTTAAATCCTCCAGCGCTTGCTGTTGCACCAGAAAATATGCATCTGAATTCTGCAGGGACTTCCTCAGTCCTTCAGCTTCCTGTAGCAGCACATCTGATCAATGTCTTTCAACTTGAAGTTGAGACTCAAGAAGACGAACTAATTCACGTAGCGAGTTCGAAGATCTTGTGCCAGCAATAGTGGCCAATAACTCGAACACTACATCAAGATAGGACTTTTGGGTTCCCTCACTGTCGTCAAGATAGTTTTTATCAGCTTTCTTGGAGACCAACAGGGATGTCTCACTATCTTGAACCTTATCTGCATTACTTCCTTTACCATTGGATAACGCGGTACTGTTCTCCAATATTTTGTCCGCATTCTAAAAGAAAAACAAGCAGACACATCACATGTTTACCATGTTGTATATGAAACTCATTTTGATAAATGAGTTCAGTAGTAAAGTGGACAGGATAACAACATGAAACAAGCATATATCTATGTACCATGGTCACTTTATGGTCTATATCATTCTAGTTTTTGTTGCCAAATCAAGATAGAGACACAGTTCAAATAATATTTGTTCAAGACAAAGCAGAATAGACATAATATAAGTGTGGGTAACTATAGAGCAATAACAACACTTGTAATGTGCATGACATGAGAACATAACTATTTATTCAATTGAAACTGAAATCAACATAGAGCAGGTTACAACCGCAAACCAGTTAAATAAACAAGTTTAAAACATACCTGTTGCGCCATTGGAGTTTCAATTCCATCCTTCAAATTTGAAAATAGTTGGTATGAGTAAATACAGTCATGCAAGAGCAAAGGAGTATGAACCATAGCTACAGAACCTGACCTGTGAACAAATCTTCTTCTCCTTTAAGTGTTGAGTTGGGATTCTGAGTGGTGGTCCTTGTGCTTTGGGCACTGCAGTTCCCTTACTAACTACTCGTGTTTGGGTGCTCTGTGGTGGAGACGGTGCTGTGTCAACTGGAACTGGGTTACTATCTGCCGTGGTTGGGGTTAGAAGGGGTGTAGCTGGTTCTCTGTCCAACTGGGTAGGGGTACAATCTGCGAGAGTCTGGGTTATGTGCGGTGGATCTGGTCCTTGGGCAAGTACAACCGTGGTTCTATCTGCATCAACTGGTAGCACTATCTTTTCTGAAGACCGTGTTGTTACTCCCTTAGATACTGCCATCACGCTCTCCAATTCAAATGGCTGATAAACAAGAAAAGTAATTGAAAGTATAGACATTGTATGATAGACAGGTGCAATGGATAGTGGAGAATAAAAGAGGGCATGAAATAATTCATATTTATGTTGTCTAACCAAACAGGATAGCATGACACAATTTCACCTATATGATGGCTAGCTAAACAGGATAGCATGACACAATTTCACATTATGATGGCTAACTAAAAAAGATGGAAAGACATAGTTCAAAATATGATACTATGTAAACAGGATGACATGACATAACTATATAATGTGTTTATTAAATAGGTTGGCATGCCATAATTCACATACATTCACGGATAGAATGCCATGATTCAAAATATGATGACTGTAAACCCTAAACATGATGAGATGATATAACTATAGGATGTCTTTATTAAATGGGTTGCCATGCCATAATTCAGATAGATGATGTGTATGTACTATGTAAATATGATGGCATGATATAATTCAAATATATGATTTATATAGTAAGCAAGTAAGCAGATGGCAATCCATATAGATGTAAAAACTAAGCAATGCAAGACAACATGCATGACATGGGTAATATAACCCTGCCAAGTTTGAGCATAGACCTCAAGGGGAAAATAGGACTGGTCATTAGTCCCTGAATCCTCCTCTGAGGAGCTCTTTGTAACCAGCAAGATGTCTGCTTCAGCAGGTAGCATTGTCTGCTCTGAATACCTTGTTTTCACTCCAGATACTTCCATCACCGCTTCAAATGGCTGATGCATAGGAAGAGTAGTTGAATATAAAAACGTTGTCGACAAATGGAACATGTAATACAAAAAAATGATAGCATGATATAATTCACATACATGATGATTGGCTAAACAGCATGGCATTGCATAATTCACATATATAATGCCTTTGCAACAAGATAGCATTGTATAATTCACATATATAATGTCTTGCAACAAGATGGTAATGCATAATTCACATATATGGTAATTAGACACTGAACATGTGACATTCACACAAAGCATGTCTAAACTAATAGAATGACATAGCAATGCGAGACACCATACGCACGATATGGGAAACATAACCCTGCCAAGTTAGAGCATACACCTCGCAGGGGGGGGATAGGACTGGTCATCTGTCTCTAAATCCTCCTCTGAGGAGCTATCCGTAACCAGCGAGATATGCACTTCGTCAGATAGCATAGTCTTCTCTGAAGACCTTGTTTTCACTCCAGAATTTGCCATCACCGTGTCAAATGGCTGATGCACATGAAGAGCAGTTGAATGTAATAACATTTTTGAAAAATGTAATATATAACCAAAAAAAGGATGGCCTGATATAATTTACATATAAGATGACTGGCTAAGCAGGATGGCATTGCAAAATTCACATATATGATGCCTGGCTAAACAAGATGGCGTTGCATAATTCACATAAACGATGAATAAACTAAACAGATGGCATTCGCATAAAGGATGTCTAAACTAAGCAGATGACATATTTGATGTATAAAGTAAGCAATGCAAGACACCATATGCATGATATAACCAACATCAGCATGCCAAGTTAGAGCGAAGACCTCAGGGGGAAATAGGAGTTGTCTTCTCCTTCTGAATCCCCCTCAGAACAGATATCTTCCTCTCGATTACAATCCAAAATACGTGGAGGGGGGCTGCCTTCGCGCCTACCATGGAGCGACGTATGCATGAAATTTTATTGCCACGCAAGGCTCGTCTCTTTTGCTCTACATGTTCAGTTCCATTGTTTACAATAACTGTCATGCATAGGAATAAAACATAGTGAGATTATGTAAGGAGTGCATGCAGAAATCCAGAGTGATGGTAGCAACCTGTGGATAGACCCATAACCAATAATAGCAGGCAGATGATGGCTTCAGTTAAAAAATACAGATAATGGATTCTTTACTGTTTGTTTCCCACCCAACATGAAACTCATAGTAGACACCGGAGATTAACCAGATAGTAGATAGATACTATTGATAGCGGCCCCGATATGTACCCCACAACCATTTAAACACTCAAGTTTGACCATTAGTTTGGAGCTGACTCAGAGTCTAATCGGTGAACAGGACGATAAAGTAGCATGTAATATTAAGCGATGCATAACGTAAGCAGACACGAAAGAGTGAGATCTCTCTTCCGGACCCGTGTAGTCCTCGAGGTCATCTGCTCGGTTGATGATGGTAGTGCAGTTTTCATGGCTGCCAGCGGCGGGGAAGAAGATCTGAGGCGGTGAAAGATAGTCTCGAGGCCGGATCCCTGCTGTGCTGGACCCTTCTGTCGTTGGAGCAGCTGAGCTGGGGTGGACGACGGCGCAGCAAGAGCGGGACAAACCACGCAAGGTTTTCTTTGACAACTATCTGTAAGAGAAGTAATTCTGTAAGGGCTCGTTTGAATTGGAGGATTCCAACAATGCAGGGATAGGAAATAGACAGGAATAGGATAGGAATGCACGTGCAAAACAGAGAATTTAAAAACACATGATTTCTGCCAATCTGGGTGTTTGATTCACAACAATTGGAAGATCACAGGATGCAAAGAAGCATGGTGACATTAAGTGAAACCACAAGAAAATGTACAGTTATAATGCTATTATGCTACTATCTCTTAGTCTTGTGCTTCATGAACAGGAATTTGAAAAGGAGGACAAGTGAAAATAAAATTCCTACGTTTTTTAATTCAAGGAGACACTAAAGGAACAAATCCGTGTGCTCAGTGGGCAATATATATAACATGTAGAGTAAAAAAGAGATGCAACAAGTGTAGAACCTCTATGACGAAGCCACGTCGATCTCAGCGTGATTGGGTTGGCCGGTGAGGATGCTCCGGCTGACTTGGCTGTCGGAGGAGGGGAAGAAGATCTTAGGCGTCTGGAGATGGAGCCCGAAGTACTACTCCGCTGTGATGGAGGGTTTCGTCGTTGGAGCAGCTCCGGTAAGTTGTACGACGCCGAGGCTGAAGCAGGACAAGAGAGACAACGAACAATGTTAACCTGAGTGGAATTCTAATAGCATCTCCAATACATGACGTAAAATACATAACCACAAAGTGCTAGATGTAAAATACATCAGCCGCTCATCTTTGAACTTAACTGTCGAAACTGAACTTAACTGTCGGAACTGAACTTAACTGTCGAAACTGAATTTTGGTGTTGAAACTGAATTTTGCTGTCGAAACTGAATTTTGCTGTCGAAACTAAACGCACTAGCAAGGTGAGGCTACACATCGGTCGACTGACTTTTTCATCTCTGGTCAGTCGATTTTGCAGCCGTTGGATACGAAATCAAGGGCCTGCGGTTCATCTTCAACCTCCGCCCCCCTGAGCCGGCCAAACAGCAGCACCCCGCCGCCCGTGGCCGGCAGTGCGCCGCCTCGCCCGCCCCGAAAACACTCCCCACCACCGGTCCGCCGCCGCCCCGGCCATCCCTCTAGGCCAACCCATGCCGAGCTTTTCCTCTAGCGTTCCCCACGCCACCGCCCCGCCAACGCCCCGCCACCGCCGGCGACCACCGCCCCCATCCTGAACCCTAAGATAGATAGTGGGGTATCTCTCCAGCG